>NW_006409811.1:19608-23364 GCF_000296735.1 Chrysochloris asiatica | reverse complement strand
GGACATTGTTTCGTTCTGCTGTGCATGGGGTCGCTATGAGTCGGTTCCGACTCGATGGCACCTGACAACAACAACAACAACAACATTATTGCCTTTTAGTGCAAGTATCTTTATAAATCCAGACTTTCTGCTTTTTATCTCTGAGGGTTGGAAACATTATATATAAATATCTGCAAGTAAACATCTGAGAATGATTGCAGTTGTTGTTAGGTGCCGCCATCAAGTTGGCTCCACCTTAGTGACCCTGTGCACAACCAAATGAAAACACTGCCCAGTCCTGCATTATCCTCACAGTTGTTGCTATGCTGGAGTCCATAGGGGCTGTTGGTGTGCCAATCCATCTCATTGAGTCTTCCATTTCTTTGCTGACCCTCCACTTTACCAGGCATCTGAGAATGATACCATCAGCAAATTATGCACTAGAACACTGTATGCAGTAACAATAAGATGCAGTTCATAATAACTCGAATATGCTGTCTGTCAGGGATTACCTGTACTCACAGGAGAGATATTCTTTATTTTGTGAGTCAATCTGTTATTTCGTTAAAAATCTGGTGGGTTTTTTGTTTGTTTGTTGTTATTGTTGCTTATTTGTTGGTTTGTTAGGGATTTAAAGTTCTGTTTGTTGTTGTTGTTGTTGTTATGTACCATGGAGTCGGTTTCCGACTCATAGCGACCCTGTACAGGGGTTTCCGAGGCTGTAAATCTTTACGGGAGCAGAAAGCCTCATCTTTCTCCTGCAGAACAGCTGGTAGTTTCCAACTGCTGACCTTGCAGTTCGCAGCCCAATTCGTAACCACTACGCTACCAGAGCTCCTTTTGAAGTTCTGTTTAGGGCCCATATAATGTGGTACTGATCTTAACAGTTAATATACTGTTAGTCAAGCACCACCTTCCAAGCACAAACTCTTCCAGTTTCAGGGTAGATGAGGTTGTGGTTTGTGTAGACTTGATTCTGTAGACTAGTTTCTTCTTTTCGTCTTTTTAGTTTCCTTCTTGCGCTTTTTGCTTCAGACAAGTAGAGAGCCATAGTTTTTTCTCAGATGGCCACTAGCACGCTTCTCAGACCCTTGACACTCCTCATTAAACTTGGATGTAGAACAGAACTTTGTGAGTTATAAAGTGACAAAGATATCCCATGAGAATATGTCCTAATCCTTCAAAACCAGGAAACCAATCTCTCAAAGCATTTAGTTATGCCTAAAAAGTATCCATAATTGTGATCTCATATGCTTTATTATGCATATAAATATAAGCACATATGGCGTTGTTGTTGTTAAGTATCATCTAGTCAATTCTAACCCATAGCAACACTGTATAGAGTTTCTAAGGAGCAGCTGGTGAACTTGAACTGCTGACCTTGTGGTTCAAACCAATGTCACAGTCCAGTGCATTAACCCACAGCGCCACCCAAGGACTCCATATGTGCATATAGTCATATACATGTCTATACATATACATATATACTCAGATATGGGAGTGCCGTGGCTCTCTAGGGGAAGCACTGTACTTCGAACCACGAAGTCAGAGGTCTGAGCCTACCTGCCATTCAGTGGATCAAAAGATGAGGTTTTCTGCTCCCAAAGAGTTATAGCCTCAGAAACTATGAATCAGAACCAACCCAACTGCAAATCAGAACTAACCCAACTGCACTTATATACTCATGCATAAGTGACTTGATGGCACTTAACAACAACGTGGCATATATAATTTGAAACAATAGCAACAACCAAATAATAATACATGTTCGGATACATATGGAGTCCTGGTGTGGTACCATGTGTTAATGCACTGGACTGCAAGATGGGTTTGAACTACAAGGTCAGTGGTTCAAGTTCATCATCTGCTCTTCCGAAAACCTACACAGGGTCTGTTGAGTCAGTTCTGATTCATAGCAACCCTGTATAGAGTTTTCAAGGAGTGACTGGTGGGTTTGAACAACCGACCTTTCAGTTAGCAGTCCAGTATTTATCCTACAGTGCCACACCAGGAGACTCCATACATACATTTTTATCAGAACATGTATTTTTCGGTGTTGCTGTTGTTTCAAAATCATACATGTTGTTGTTAACTGCCATTGAGTCAGTTCTGACTCATAGCGACCCTGTATATGGTTTCCGAGGAGCAGCTGGTGAGTTTGACTTGCCAACCTTAAGGTTCAAACTAACTTTACAGTCTAGTGCTTATCTTACAGCGCTACACCAGGACTCCATAATTTTTCTTGTGTACATTTTAATGACATACTTTACCTTCGTCAAGCTGTGCAGACTTCCTCCTCATTCGCTGTTACCCATTCAGTAAACTTTGCTGGATTTGAAAACCATGTCCAAACCACCGCAAAGTCAGAGGGCTTGCTTTCTCAAGCACACGTAGGCCAGCACAGCTGTGGGTACCCTCACACGCACCCTGCCTTTACCATGACTTTGGGGAATCTCACACTCATTGTGCTCTCCTGGGATTAGGCAAGAAGCAAAAAGGTCCAGCTGGGAAGGAATTCCCCCTTGCCCAATAAGGACACTATGCTAATTTTTTTTTTCTCCACAAACCCTCAATAAATGGAAGGGCTAAATTTGTCTCTATCCTAAAGTTCCTGAGAATGGGTGGAACTGGGTGGAAGGGAAGGACACTCTGCCAACAATCTCCTCCACTGCCTTGCCTAATTGACTTTTTCCTTACTCATTGTTGTCACATAGCAGAGGACATGGAACCAAAATATCTGGACTCACTAGCCCTCTTTTCAGAGTGTCCTCTGTGCTTAAAGACTGACAAGGGAAGGAATAATTTACTCATCCAATCAGCACTTAGTCTTCATGGTCTGGAAGTTCTTCCTGATATCCAGCTTAAATCCCTTCTTAAACTCCACTCTCAACCATTCCCGCTCCCCAGATCTAACGTCAAATGGCCTTTTTCAGACCCAAGGGGAGGAGATTGAGGAAAATAGATAGCCCGGCCTATTGCTCTGGAAAAACAGATGAGGAAACACTAGGGATAAGTCAGACAGTAAAGGTGACCATGTTAGGGAGACATAGTACCAAGAGGCAGCCAGACAAGAAGAGTGAGAAAGAAAACTCAAGAGTTAATTCTCCTAGAGGCAAGGCTGTTTGGTCCGAAGTGTGGTGAGACCTGGGGACTCCTGAGCCCATGGACAAGGACATAGCCACACAGGTCTAGAGCTGAGAGTGAAGCATCCAGCTGATATGAAGTGAGGGGAAGACACACAAGAACACCCAAACTTGCAGATAGTATCCATGTGACCTAGTATCTAGCCTCCACGGCTTGATAATCAGAACTTGACTAAAGAAAGATAACAAACAATTTTTGATAAAGGAAACCAGTGCAAACTGCTACAATTTGATGAACTTGACCTATACTTATGGATATAGTAGCTTAAAACATCAACTGAGAGGGACGGAGTCTTCACATCAAGTATCAATCCTCTCCCCTCTGTAAACAGGATAGATAGGGATGGGCAACTTAGACACTGGCTACCTAAAATGAAGGGGTGATAAAGGCACGAAGTGACTGGCTTACAAGTTTTCAAGAGGGAGTTTAGTTTAAGAATGTGCAGGGGAAGAGAGAGTCCCCACTGAATAGTTTTCATCTTGTCTAGATGGGTCTGGTGAAAAGAGGTGGGGGTAAGATTCTTATGATTCAATAGTAATTGTTACCATGACTAATTGCGACCGTCACAATTGTAAAGGTAGAAATTTTGTAACAAAAATGGGGGAGGAGTTAATTTTACAGTCCAGAAACAGA
>NW_006409811.1:0-19233 GCF_000296735.1 Chrysochloris asiatica | reverse complement strand
AACACCCACATAACTGCTCCAGTGTCTTGGGGTTCCGGCACCCCCTCAGCTGCAGTGCCTTCACCCCCTCAGCCCTGCGGGACCAACGCAGCCATCTGCTGCCCTTCTCCTTAGGGCACTGGCAACCCGGGTTTGTCGCCATGGTAACCAGCTTTCCTGGCACCTGGAGAGCAGGGTCTCACCAGCTACAAGGCCCCTAAGTGATTTCTAACAAAGCCCCTTCCCCCCAAACCAAGGGCTCTCTACCTGTCCCTCTGTGGTAACTCACATATCCCAGATGCAAAGCAAAGGGGAGGCCAATATGCACCCCACCGGGAACAGCAATCACACGGTCATGGGGTGGGGGGGCCTGTCTCAGGACCCCTCAGTTGAGACAAGCACAGACACTGGAAGGTGCTCAGTTTGCAGCAAATTTGCAAGGATCCTTTGGAATAAGGCCTTACCATTCATTATCCCCACACGCACCCCAGGTGCAGATTCCAAGCAAATCTCTCCTGCTCCAAACCATCTAGCACACAGTCACCACCACGAGGATAATCTTTTTCAAATACCATTTTCATCCAATCACTCCTCAACTCAAGGGCCTAAAATAACTTTCTCTGGCTTATCAGATCAAATCTAAGTTTACGGTATTTACACCCCCTACACACACACACACACACACACACACACACACACACACACACACACACACACGAAGTAAGGAGCTCTGGCAGTGTGGTGATTACAAATCGAGCTGCGAACCTTAAGGTCAGCAGTTGGAAACCTACCAGCTGTTCCATGGGAGAAAGATGAGGCTTTCTACTTCCCTAAAGATTTACAGCCTCAGAAACCCCCATACAGGGTCTCCACGGCACATAATAACCACCACCACCACACATGCAAAGCGGCTAAGCCGGGGGGGTGGGGGTGGGGGTACCACATCTACCACATCTGGGGCCAAGATTTGGGATGAGATGTCATAGTGAGAGAAGCCTGGGTGGCACAGAGGTTAAAATGCTCCATTGCTAATCAAAAGGTTGGTGGTTTGAATCCACTAATGGGAAAAAGATATAGGAGTAATGTTTCTGTAAAGACTTGTTAAGTGCCGTTGAGTTGGTTCAAACCGATCTTGCAGTCTAGTATTTATCCTACAGTGCCACACGTTTGAAATCCCATGGGGCTGTTCTACTCTGTCCTGTAGGATCACTAAGAATCTGAGTCCACTCAGTGGCTGTGGGTGGGCTTTACACACTCTCCAATTTAAACCTAGGTTCTCCTCCTTCCAGTCATACTAGACAATGTTCTTGTTCCTGCCATGCTTTCTCTGTTCACGCCACTATCCGTCTCCTGCAAAGTCCTTACTTTCTGGTACTGCCTGTAGAAACTCCTCCCCTTTTTCAACCCTCCCTCAGGTCCCTGAACCAGCCATGTGTAGTTTGTCACTAGAACTACTGGCACCCACATTGTTCAGGAAAGCTATAAAGGACCATCTGCTTGTGGGTTCCACATTTTGAACTACGCAGCAAGCTCCTCAAGGGAAACACTTTCTCCTTCATTGGGCTGTGAGATTTCCCTGTTAGACTGGGAGCTCCCACAGGCGCCCCCAGGAAGTTTTCCCCACCACACAAGACACTCTCTAGGGACAAACAGTATAGCTTCTCCATGAGGAGTCCCCACATGGGCAAGGACTGGAGCAGTTCATTCTCCATGCTCTCTCCTAGGACTTGGTCTCACCCTGGGTTCTTTAGTCCATAGCCATAGTGGCCAAGGCAAGCTGAAGTGTGAATGCCTACAACACGGTGTCTATCCAGCAGAACTTTCTGCAGTGCTGGTATTGTCTTCTCTCTGTGCCATTCATGAAGGTGACCTCTGGATGCAGGTGGTTATTGAGCAGTTGAAATGTGACTAGTCTGATATCAGACACGCTGTAAGTGTAAAATGCACACCATATCTCCAAGATTTAATGGAAAAAAACAACAACAACAAAAAGATACAAAATCTTAGTAATGAATTTTACAATCATTACTGTTAGAATGATATTTTGCTGAAGTAAGTAAGGTTGTTATGAGTTGGAATCCACTGGATGGAACCTAACAACAAAAACATGTTGGCTAAATGAAATATGTTGCTAAAATTAATTTTTACCTTCTTTTATTTTAATGTGGCTATATTGTTCTGGTAGCATAGTGGTTACGAATCGGGCTGCTAACCTGAAGGTCGGCAGTTTGAAACTACCAGCCGTTCCATGGGAGAAAGATGAGGCTTTCTGCTCCTGTAAAGATTTACAGCCTCGGAAACCCTGTGCAGGGTCCCTATGAGTTGGAACCGACTCCACGGCACTTAACAACAACATATTGTTCTAGTGTAGTCCTGGGCCCTCAAGATCAGCAGTTCAAACCCACCAGCCACTCCTCAGAAACCCTAAACAGGGTCGCTATGGGTCAGAACTGACTCAATAGCACTTAACAATATTATTTCTGGAGTCCTACTGTGGTGCTGTGGTAGCATAGTGCTTACAAATCGGGCTGCTAACCTCAAGGTCAGCAGTTCGAAACTACCAGCTGTTCCGTGGGAGAAAGATGAGGCTTTCTGCTCCTGTAAAGATTTACAGCCTCGGAAACCCTGTGTAGGGTCACTATGAGTCGGAACCGTTTCCACAGTACTTAATGACAACTGTGGTGCTGTAGGATAAGCACTGGGCTGCTAACCACTAGGTCAATGGCTCAAACCTACCAGTTGCTCCTCAGGAACACTCTTGCTGTTGTTAAGCGATGTCAAGTCGATTCTGACTCATAGCGACCCTGTATAGGGTTTCCAAGGAGCGGATGGTAGGTTTGAACTGATGACCTTGAGGTTCAAATTGACCGTGTGGTCCAGTGCATTATCCTACAGCGTCACACCAGGACTCTGGAAACAACATTGTTATTGCTAAGTGCTGTCCAGTAGGTTCTGACCCTAAGCAAACCAGCTTAGGGTTTCCGAGGCTACGAATCTTTGCAGGAGCAGAAAGCCTCATCTTTCTTCGGTAAACCTGGAAAAGTACAGGGTTGCTATGAGTCGGAATCGATTCAGTGGTACTTAACAACAACAACATACTGTTCTCATGTCTGACTTTTCTTATTTTAATTTAATTTTATCTGAATACATGCTATTCCGATGTTGTTGTTGTTGTTAAGTGCCTTCGAGTCGGTTCCGACCCATAGCGACCCTGTACAGGGTTGCTATTCTGATAGATGCCTCAAATTCCCTCTAGAACAAACTGGTGTGACAAATTTCTTAATCAGTTAGATCTTTAGTGCCCTAGTATTAGGCATACTTCAGGAATAACTGTAAGCATAATGTTGTTGTTGTTAGTTGTCCAAGGTGGCTTCAATTCATGGAGACATCGTGTCCAGCAGAGTGGACCACTCACTGCCAGTCCTGTGCCATCTCCACAATTGCTGGTATCCTAAAACCTGCTGTTGCATCCGCTATGTATTCTGAGTGCCTTCCAATTTAGGGGTTCACTTTCCAGCACTTTGTTGATTCATCTTTGGTTGTGATCCGTAAGGTTATCACTGACTAATTTGTAAATAAGACTACCAGGCCTTTCTTCTTAGTTTGCCTTTGTCTGGACGCTCCACTGCAACCTGCTCACCATGGTAACTGAAACACATAGCTTCTCGTATCATAGCAACATGCTCTGATAGGACATAGCATAGGACAAACTGACAGCTTACAATATCATAGCAACATGTTCTGTATGCATTAGGGTGGTGGTGGTGTGCCGTTGACTCACAGTGATCCTGCATAGGGTTTCTGAGGCTGTAATCTTTACGGGAGCAGAATGCCTCATCTTTCTCCCACGAAACTGCTGGCGGTTTCGAACTGCTGACCCTGAAGTTAGCACCCTGACTCATAACCACTCCGAGATTTGTTTTTTCATTTAATTTGCCATTTCAACTATTTTTACGTGTACAATCCAGTGACACCAAACACACTCTCCATGTTGCACAAACATCACCACTACCCATTTCTAAATCTTTTTCTTCTCTTTCTCCTTTCTTTTCCCGTTTTTTACTTTCCATTTTCTGGGAAAGGGGGAAATTGGGGAAGTTCCCAATGGTCTGTCCTAATGCGAAAATAAGCATACATTGTTTCCCTTCCAGTATATAAAAACAAAACAAAACAAAAACAGACTAAAAACAGAAGAAAGCTATTTCCTTTCCCCCTTTTCTTCCATTTTTCCTTCTTTTTCTTTTTAACAGCCTTCTCCATTATCCGTTAGTACGTGTTTACCCTCAACTCAATGAATCATTCTCCCTTCCCTCCCATCCTTGACATGCATTGTAGAATGTTTACTATTAAATGAAAATCTTTACTTGACATTTTACAGTAGTGGTCTAATACAATGATCTGTCCCTTTGAGACCATATTAGGGAACTTTATGAATGAACTAGATCCCATGACCGTGTATAGCAGACAGTCAGAGATGAGAATCCCTAACTAATAGGTACGGAAGCAGAAGGTCAGGCAGGTTAAATGATGTGAGCAAAGGCAATGCTGGGACTAGAACCCAAATCTTTGACTAGGAGCCTCTCCATTGCATAGAAAGGGCAGGAGACTGGGACCAGAAGCTGCAGAATTGTATGCTCTCCTCATCACACACACTCCCCATTCCGGCTCCCCACACACACACACAAAGCATAGCGTCTACAATAAGAGAGGCTGGTAAGGACAGTTACAAGGTCTAAACTGGGCGACTATGGGCCTGGGTCCCAGAGTCCCCTCTGCTCCCTAGGAGCTATAATGCCCTGGAGCATTCCTCCTCCTCTGTGGGCCTCAGTTTCCTCATCTGTAATATAATGTTTCTAGAGGCAGCCAGAAAGGCCTCTGCTCAATCCTTTTGTACAGCAATTTGGCAATATGTGTCAAGAGCCTTTGAAATGTTCAAACTCTTTGACCCACTAATTCCACTTCTGAGAATCCTAAGGAAATCATCCTAAATAAGGAAAAAAGCCTTATGTGCAAAGACCTTTGCTGCAGTACTATTTATAATACTGAAAAATGGGAAATGAGCTAACGTCTAAAATAGGAGAACAGTTAAACTATGAATGGCTGTTGTTGTCGTTCGGTGCCTTCGGGTTGGCTCCTACTCATAGTGACCCTGCACAGGGTTTCTGAAGAGCAGCTGGTGAGCTTGAATCACCGACCCTGTAGTTCAAACTGACCTTACAGTCCAGCGCGTTAACCCACAGCACCATATCAGGACTCCATAAAATGGTAAATTCACTTAATGAAATATTATGCAGTCATTCTAGACCCAACCTCTCTCATGATCTATGGAACTTCTGGGTGCACAGACAATATAAGTTCATCACCCAGATGGCATTTGTTCTGTCCTTGTAAACCTGCCCTTTAAGTACCTAAGTGGCCCTAAGATCACTCAGGAGCCAGATCAGAAACTTGCTTTCCATCCCTGCTTCCTCCTGCCTTCACATCCAATGTCTAAACATTGTGAAGTCTACCTTAACATCTCTCAATCTGAGTTGCTCTCACTACCATCTGCTCTCACCTGAATGTATCACAACAGCCTCCTGCTTCTCTATGCCACAGCCAGAGTTGTCTTTCTAAAATGCATAGTTTATCGAGTCACCCCTTGCTCCCCACTGCCCTCAGAGTAAAGCCCAGACTTGTTAGCATGGCTTGTGCCCACATGTATCCTGGTCCCTGCTCATCTCTCTGGCTTCATCACTTCCTTCTTGCATTCTGGGTATCAGCCCTCCCGCATCCAGAGATGAGATGGTACACTCTCTTGAACCTTGATTCCCCTTCCACTTACCTGGGTAACTTTTCCATCAACTTAGATTTCACTTCCTGTAAGCAGCTTTGAATATACCCCATCCGCCCCACCCCACCCCCACTCAGATCACTCTGGGCTTACTTGCCTACTTACTGGTCTGTCTCCCCACTAGACTGTAAGCTCTTTGAGGGCAGGGACTGCCCTTCAACTTTTGTATTAACAATGCCTGGCTTGCTGACTGGCACACAGAAAGCACTCAACAAATGTTTGTCTAATGAATAAAAAACAAAACAGGAGATTAAAGGGGCTAGAACTGTCTGAAGGGGCTTCAAAAAGTTCACAAAAAGGAATTCTATTATCTTTTAATGCCATTTTTCTATGAGCTTTTTGAAGCTCCATTGAATAACTGTAGTTACATTTTTAAAAGAAGATAAAATTTTGCAGCGCTTTGGGGCCTCAGAAAGTCTCTGGGTGGCATAGGTAGTTTGTGATCAGTTGCTCACCTAAACGTTGGTGGTTTGAACCCATCCAGCAGTACTATGGAAGAAAACAAACTCACTGTCACAGAGTCAGTTCCAACTCACAGTGACCTTCTGTGGGGTTTCTGAGGCTGCAAATCTTTATGGGAGCAGAAAGCTTCATCTTTCTCCAGCAGAGCGGCTGATGGGTTTGAACTTATCCTACAGCGCCACGAGAAGAAGAGGGATGGGAAACTTGACCCATGAATAGGACAGCCAAGGAAACCCTACAGAGTAGATCTACTCTGCAACACAGGAGGTCCCCATGAGTGGACAGCAAAGCGGTGTTCTGTTTTGTTAGTGGGAGCACACACATACAGGTCAACCTCGTTTTATTGCACTTCACTTTACTGAGCTTCACAGATAGTGTGTTTTTTACAAATTAAAGGTTTGTGGCTACCATGTGTCGAGCTAGTCTACCAGAGCCATTGCTCGACCCGCATGTGCTCATTTTGTGTCTATGTGTCACATATGGTCATTCTTGCAGCATTTTAAACTTTGTCATAATGCTCTTGCATACTTGGGGACTCCTGGTGTGATGCTGCAGAATAAAGCACTGGACCCTTTGCAAGGTTGGTCTGAACCACAAGGCCGGCGGTTCTAACCCACCAATCGCTCCCGGAAACTCTACACAGGGTCCCTATGAGTTGAAACGGACACAATGGCGCTTAACAACAACAGCTGCATACTTGGAGTCCTGGTGTGGTGCTATAAGATAAGCAGTGGACTACTAACCACAAGATTAGCAATTCAAACCCACCAGCCACTCCTAGGAAACATTATACAGGATGGCTAAGAGTTGGATCATTGCAAACTTTATAGACTACAGTATCGTGTAAACATGACTTTTGCATACACTGGAAAACCAAAGAAAATCGTGCGAATCACTTTAATCCATTTTTACGTTATTGCAGTGGTCTGGAACTAAACCTGCAATGTCTCTGAGGGATAGCTGTCTAATGTTTACAAGAGACTACATGGAAATTCACACAGGTGCAGGCAGTGACTGGTATGTAAATAAGGGGACTCTGGGTGCTAGCTCTGCCTCTTTTCTAAGCATGTCTAAATGTGAAAAAACATATCAAGTGCGGGTACTGCATTTGAAGTTTCCGAGTAGGCTCATAGCTCTAACAGGTCTGGAGAGTCATTCAGGTGCTGAGTCCAGGTCCTCACTGGTTGACTGGGCAACCACGAAGCCCCAAGGACTCCTCCTCAGGAAAAGGGAAACCGTGGAGAGCAGGGGTCAGCACAACTCACACCAGGTGGGGAGTGACTGTTACAACCACCCCATCCTTCTTCTTAAAAAATAAAAAGGGTTAAAAAAGAACATGTATGGTAACTGGCACCAGCATCTGCCTGACTCTCCTATTTGATTTCCTACCTATACTCTTTGGGTCCCATTTAGTGGTTGGAGCCAAGGTAAGAAGGCAGAGGATGGGATGGGGACTTATCTTAAGTTTCTGGTAAAAATGCTTTCCCCAGGAAGACCTGTGTAAGAGCTCACTGTAACAAACCATTAAAAAATCAAGATAATTTTTCTCAGGGATGGGAGAGAGAAGCTGAGATCATCCTGAGCCCTGACCTCCCTTCTTAGTTGGTGGCATTCTGCATGGCAGGAAAGGTCCTTATGTTCCAGATCTTTCCAGTTCTCTGAGGTCCCTGCTATGACTTGAGTTGTTGAGAGCTGTCGAGTCCGTTTCAACTCATGATGACCCTGTACAGGGTTTTCAGGGAGCACTGGTGACTTTGAACTGCCGACCTTGCAGTACTAACCAGCCTTTGGGCTCAGTGCTTATTCTGCAGTGTCACACCAGACTTTACTCTACCCATAGGGGCTGCCATGAATCAGAATGTTAATGGAAACTGACAACAACTCTGCACAGATATTTGTTCTGAGGCTCTTCTGAGTGGGTACAAACTGTCAACCTTTCTACTAGCGATTGAATGCTTAACCATTTGCCCAACCCAGGGACATCTAGATATTTGTTGTTGTTATTAACTGCCTTCTAGTTACTTCTGGTGTGGCGTTGTCAGTTAATGTGGTAAACTGCAATGTCGGTTGGGGCCATTAAGGCTGGCAGTTCCAACTCACCAGCTGCTCTTTGAAAACCCTGTACAGAGTCGGATCCCGACTCGATGACACTTAGCAAAGCAACAACAAGTCACTTCTGACCCCTATTTAGGGTTTCTGAGGGGTGGCTGATGAGTGTGAACCGTCAACATTGTGAAACAAACCGACCTTGCGGTCCAATGCTTATCCTACAACCAGTTATGACATGTAGCTGTCACTAAACCAACCAGAATACCTGACCATTGTCAAAAAGGGCTTTAGAAACCTATCCACAGACTGAGATGTTCTCCTGAGACAAACCCATGGTGCAAGAATCCTGAAATACATGGGCGGTCCATGTCACACCTCACACAAAACCTGGCCAGACTGGAGCATATCAAGAGGAAAAGTCTAGAGTGAAAGAGATAGGGTTGATCACCAGCTTTTCAAAACCCAGTACCTGAGAGCTTAAAGGAAGCACAGGCAACCAACCAGTTGCTTCTAACTCACAGTGACCCCATGTGTGATGGAGCAGAACTGCATTCCATAGGGTCTTCCATGGCTGATCACCAGGTCTACCGAGGTGCTTCAGGGTGGATTCAAATTTCCAACCTTTCAGTTAGAAGTCCAGCACATGAACTGCTTACACCACCCTGGGACTCCAAATAAGTTACCCACCCACTCACTGCCATCAGGTTAATTCCAACTCATAGAGACTCTACAGGATAGAGTAGAACTGCCTCCTAGAATTTGGAAGAGTACATTTTTACAGGAGTAGACAGCTTTATCTTTCTCCCTCAGAGTAGCTGATGGGTTTGAACTGCTGACACTGCAGTTAGCAACCCAACTCCTAACCCACAGCGCCATCAGGGTTCCTTAAAGGAAGCAAAGGAGGCACAGTTAAGGCAAAAAAGAGAAGCACTAAGTGGTAAGTCACAGTCATTGTCGCTCACAGAGCTACTGAGACAGGCTGAGAATCCAACAGGCTTGTGCAGAGTTCCTGTGAATTAAGAGAAGGCAGAACCAGCAACAGTTATCAAGGGCTGTGAGGCCTGCCTGGACCACAGGCAGAGCCTTTTAAGGTCGACAGCCAGGAGAACAGCCCTCCACTCTCCAAACACCCACTTGGACTAAACCCAAGAATGAAATGCCGGGGCTGCAGAGCATGGCTCTAACCCAGAGTTACTATTCTATTCTTGGGTTCTAATCTGACTGTCTGACAATGTGGTTGACAATGCCAGCAGGATGTAGGAAGGAAAAAGGGGCATCTTGTAATGCAAGCAAGGGTTTCTTCTGAACCGTCCTAGTCCAAGGGGCTCATATTCATAAGAGTAAGGTTGGTGCGGTAGGATCAGCACTGGACTTCGAACCACAAGGTCGGCAGTTCAAACCCACCAGCTGCTCTTCAGAAACCCTATACAGTGTCGCTATGAGTAGGAACCAACTAGACAGCACTTAACAACAACAAGGATGGGGAAGTATTCAAACAGGACTCTAGTTTTGTCTACAATCTTTGTATTTTTTAGAGAAGGATAATGCATTTGTTGTATTTATTATATAAATATACTATAGGATTTTCGAGGAGTGTCTGGTGGGTTTGAACTACCGACCTTGCCATTCAAACCGACCTTGTAGTCGAGTGCTTATTCTACAGTGCCACACTATAATTAAAGACTAGCAATAAAGCAGGAAACCATTAGGCATCCTTCTAAACTAATGGAGTGGGAAGTTAAATCAAAACTTTATCAGTACCCCTCTGTCCTTTCAAATTTTGCAAAGTTGTGAATAATACACACAGCGCAAGACTCAGAGCCCCAAAGGCCTAGATTCTATCCCCTGTGACCTGTGTCACTGCTTAGTTTCCTTGTTGGTAAATTGCTGCTGTGAAGTGCCATCGAGTCAGTTTCGATTCATACGCAATTCTGTACAGGGTTTCTGAGGAACAGCTGGTGGGTTTGTTTGAGTTTGAACCACTGGCCTTGTGGTTTGAAGTTCAGTGCTGACCCTATAGCGCCACTACAAGTTGTCGTCAGTAAATAAAGATGGGATTTACCAGATTGTTGGAGTCCCTGGGTGGTGCCAATGGTTCATGAGTTCAGCTGTTAACCAAAATGCTGAAGGTTTCAGTGCACCTAGAAGTGCGTCTGAAGAAAGGCTTGGTGATCTACTTCCAAAAACTCAGTCATTAAAAACCCTGTGTTTTACTCTACACACATGGGGTCAGAGTTGACTTGACAGGAATTGGTTTTAAAGGACTGTTATGAGAAAAAACTCAAGCAGTACTCTTGAGTGACAAAGAGAAATGAGGAATCAGTTCTTGGTCCCATTCCCTTAAGGATGCTGCTTCTTCCTCCTTACCGGCCACTCCCACACCATTGCCATGTGAATTAGTCAACCAGGTCACACATGCCAAAACTCCCAAAGGCTCCCTTAAACCCATGAAATTAAGAATGAACTTCTTGGCTGGGCTCTTTCCTCATATATGCTCCCCTTGTTGAGGCCTGGTCCCCTCTTCTAGTCTATCGTAGCTCAGGTTTTTCGGACCATCCCAGCTGCTTTCAATCCCATCTGTTTTCGGACTCAACACACAGCCTGCATTCCCTGATGAACTCTAATCTCCTGGGTGAGGCCTTCTCTCATCCCTCCAGCCAGAGGTGAATTCTTTCTCTTTTCCCACAGCTTTCTTTACTGCTGTGATTATAGGCAGTGTGATGTTGTAGGATCAGCATGAGACTGTGAACCACAAGGTCAGTGGTTCAAACCCACCAGCTGCTCCTCAGAAACCCTATACAGGGTTGCTATGAGTAGGAATGGACTCGACAGCACTTAACAAATTATTGTTGTTGTTAAGGAGCCCTGATGGCGTCATCATTAAGCATTAAGCAGATTACCACATAGTCAGTAGTTCAAATCCACCAGACACTCTTCAAGAAAAAAAATGAGGCTGTCTGCTCTGTAAAGATTTACAGTCTGAAAAACCCTCAGGGGCACTATGAGTGAGAATTGACTCGATGAGAGAAGGTTTTGGGGTTTATGTAGTTGTTAAGGAATGCTGGTGGCACAGTTGGTTAAGCATTGGGCTGTTAACCACAAAGTCAGTGAGTTCAAAACCACCAGCCACTGTGCAGGAGAAAGATGAAGCTCTCTGCTCCCACTATAAAGATTTAGTCTCAGAAACCCTATTTAGAATCAAAATGAGTTGGAATGGACTCAGTGGCAGTGAGTGTGGAGTTTGGGAACTTATTTTGTTGATCTGTGCCACTGAATAGATTTCAACTCAACTACCCTACAGGATAGAGTAGAACTACCCCATGGAGTTTCCAAAGCTGCAAATCTTTGGGAGCAGATGACCAGTTTTTTCTCCCAAGGAGTAGCTGGTGGGTTCAAACCATTAACCTTATAATCAGTTATGTTGTTATTGTTGTTAAGTGCCGTTGAGTTGGTTCTGACTCATAGTGACCCTGAACAGGGTTTCCAAGGAGCAACTGGTGAACTTGAATCGCTGACTTTGTGGTTCAAACCGACCTTGCAGTTGAGTGCTTATCCTATAGTACCACAGCAGAGTAACATAGATGTTAATCTTCCTGACTTCAGCAAACATTTTAAGTTTGGTTAGTTTCCAAGAAAGGAGTAGGACTCAGTTTTCTTCCCTCCAAACACCTGAAATCCAGTGAGGAAGTACAGAGATATGCCCACCCTGAAAACATTTAAGGAGGCTGGACAACCGATTTTAAGGCAAAAGTGGTAGAATCAGTGCTGCATCTGAGTCAGGGCCCTGTCTGGGCCAAGCTCAGAGAGACACTATCTGGAGGTGTTAGCACGGGAGTTCTAAATGCAGAATGGCTAGTTAACAGGCAAGACCAAGCACCCAAGTGCTAAGAATACAAGATCCAAAAGAAGGCTCAGTGCCCTTTGGAAAGATTCCCGAAGCTTTCAAACCTTGGACCAGCACTTGGCACAGGGTGGCCCCTCAAGTCTCTGGTCAATTCAGATCACCAATTAAGACCCTCCTGGTACCTTCAGCCCTTCTTCACCACTCCCATATCCAGGACCTCCTGCTCCAGAGTAGTCAGAAAGATGGGGCCAGAAGGTGGGCAGTCGGCCCAGGTCTCCTGCCTGCATCTGAGGCCTGGTTCCTGCCTTGCCCCATCTCTCCAGCGGTGTTCTGGAGAGAAGAATGTGCACTATGCCCAGAACAAACACTCACACAGGCCTCCTGGGTGGAGAGGCATCTCGGGAAAGAAGCTGAAGCCTTCACTTCTGGGGCTGTGTGTGTAGCACCAAACCACTCTGCGTCTGGCACAAGGGAATTTTCAGAGCAGATGGAGCATGATGGGAAATTCACTACCCTGATGAACAAGGAAAGCAGGTACCCTTGAGGAGTCATGCTGAGTGTGGGCATGTTTGAGTGTGGAGGTGGCTGATGTGAATTCCCTCATTGCAAGGGAAGACAGCTGACAGACATATTTCTCTCACTGCATCTTTTCAGATCCCATCTTCATAAGGTCTGAAAGATCAGCATAGTCTAATAAATGGGTTTATTTGGAGATTTTAGTCCTAACTCTGGCACAAAGAGCAGTAGACCCATCTTCCCTGCTAGGATGACTCTGTGGTGACAATGTTGTTGCCATTGAGTTGATTCCCACTCATGGAGACCCATGTGTGCAGACTAGAAGTGCCCCATAAGGTTTTCAAGGCTGTGAACTTTCAGAAGCAGATCACCAGGCTTGTCTCCTAGGGCATCTCTGGGTGAGTTCAAACTGCCAGCCTTTGGGCTCATAGTTGAGCATTTAAACCATGTGCACCGCCAGGGACACCTTGTGCATACTTGAATTATTAGGAAATATCACCCATCAACAGTGTGCTTTCTGCTGGAGCAGCCCCAGACAGCAATGCTGCTTGGTGAAGACCTGTGGGGCCAGCAAGCTCCCCCGGCTTGCCCTCCCTATTGCTGGCTGTGGCTTTGATTTTCCAGCCAAGAGACTTAAGCCCTTAACTGCTAGCAGTGGCACTGTCCCAGCATGCTCCTCCCTTAACTCCTCTGAGCTGATAGAGATAGAGACGGGAGCAGAGGCAAATTGTCTCTGTGTTTAGTCTTTCCACATCTTGAAATACAAATACTCCCAAACCAGACAGAGAAGTTGGGTCTCTAGCTTTGCTCTCATCTTCAGGACCTCAGAAAGCTGTAAGAGGCAGGAAAGGAGGCAGAAAGTGATGGAAGGTGCTCGGTGCCAAGTCTGAGAAGGATCGTGACAAAAGTAAGACCCTTGGCACTCCCCACACCCAGAGTTCCCCAGTCAGTCACAAAGATAACTTTCTGTTGCCACCGACCCTACAAAGTGGTGTTTCTATTTGCGTTTGAGGGAGTGAGGTATTAAGGAAAGGAATTTGTCTTCTTCTGAAACTGTGCTCTTGGGATTCCTTTTCCATTTCTTCCAGGGCCATTCAAATTGGCACAAACGATGGTCTGAAGAGCTGGTCCTATGGTAATCACAGGAGGAACAAGGACATTTGGCTTGGCTTGGGGTTGAGCAAGTCAGTACTCCCTTGCCTCCACCCAGCTGGGCTCCTTGCAATGTTCTCGTGAAAAGTGTCCAGGCCCACTCCACCCCTGCCAGACAATGGCTCCTCTCCAGGAACGATGCCTCCTCAGCCAGCCTGTCACCAGCACATCCACTCTGGAAGCCAGGCCAAGAGCTATTGCTCCTGTTCTCTGGAAACCCAGGGCTTTTCCATCTGGGTAACAGGTCACCCTTTGGCTTATAGATCAAAACTTAACAACTTGCTTTAGTTCTAGACTTGGGGACATCCTTGGGCTCCAGCCATCACATTTCCCTGAACTGACTCTCCTCTGTGCTAAAGACATGGCACTCACTCCTTCGCTGTGGTTCCCTGCCAAGCTTTATCAAACTGCCTTGCTGCCTAGAGCCTTCAAGATCACCTACCCAGTCTTAATTCTGACCATCAACTCTATCTTCTCAAGACTTCTACCCTCAGCCCTCTCAAGTCCCTCCCACACACTGTCCCATATAGCTCCCCATCTATACTCCCTTCCCAGGTCCTCTCCCTTAGCAATGCTAGTATCATTCAATATTTTGCCCATGGAATCCATCAGTATTGAAAGTCGAGGCTTGAATTTTTCTTCAATTCCTTCAGCTTGAGAAATGCTAACTGCGTCTTCCCTTCTGGTTTTCTAACTCCAGGATTTTGCACATTTCATTATAATACTTGACTTTGTATTCTCGAGCTTCCCTTTGTAATTTTCTGTTCAGCTCTTCGACTTCCTCATTTCTTCCATTCGCTTTAGTATAGCTATGCAGAAGAGTAAATTTTAGCCTCTTCCGACATACACATTTCTGGTCTTTTCTTTCGTTCCTGTCTTTTTAATGACCTTTTGCTTTCTTTCTATATAATGTTCTTGATGTCATTCCACAGCACCTCTGGTCTTTGGTCATTAGTGTCTAATGCATCAAATCCGTTCTTGAAATGGTCTCTAAATTCAGCTAGGATATGTTCAAGGTTATATTTTGGCTTCCTGGTCTTGCTTTAATTTTTGTCAGCTTCAGCCTGAATTTGCATCTGAGCAATGTCTGTCTATTCCACAGTCTGCCCATGGCCTTGTTTTGACTGATGATATGGATATTTTCCACGGTCTTTCTCATAGATGTAGTCAATTTGATTCTGTGTATTCCATCTGGTGAGGTCTGTATGCATAGTAGATTTTCATGTTGTTTAAAAAAGGTATTTGCAATGAATAAGATCTCCAGTATCATTGTTACAAATCACCAAAGCCATATTTTCCAACTACTGATCCTTCCTCTTTGTTTCTAACCTTTGCATTCCAATACCCAGTAAATATCTATACATCTTGGTTGCATGTTTGACCAATTTCAGACTGAAGAAGTTGGTAGAATTCTTCACTTTCATCATCACTAGCTTTAGTGGTTGGTGCACAAATCTGAGTAGTTGTGGTACTACTGGTCTTCCTTGTAGGTGTATGGATATTATTCTATCATAGACAGCATTGTACTTCAAGATAGATCTTGAAATGTTCTTTTTTGAGAAGGAATGCTAATCCATTCCTCTTCAATTTGTAGTTCCTGGCATAATAAGCCATATGATTTTCTGATTCAAAATGGCCCATACCAGTCCATTTCAGCTCACTAATGCTTAGGATATCAATCTTTATGGGTTCAATTCCATTTTTTGACAACTTCCAATTTTCCTGGATTCACACTTCATACATTCCATGTTCTGAGTATTAACGGATGTCTACAGCACTTTTCCTCATTTTGAATTGTGCTCCATCAGCAAATGTTACACAGAGACACTGTACCAAAAGGAAATGGTCAATGTTCAACCATTTCAAAAAGTAGCATACGATCAAGAGCCAATGATACTGAAGGAAGAAGTCCAAGGTGCACCGAAGGAATCAGCAAAGTACAAGGCACCAGGAATTGATGGAATACAAATTGAAATCTTTCAAGAAAGTGAGGTGGCACTGGAGGCACTCACTCATCTATGCCAAGAAATTTGGAAGACAACTATCTGGCCAACTGATTGGAAAAGATCCGTATTTGTGCCCATTCCAAGGAGAGGTGACCCAAGGGAATTCGGAAATCATCTGACAATATCTTTGATATTCTATGCAAGTAAAGTTTTACTAAAGGTAATACAGAAACGGCTGCAACCATACATTGACAGAGAAATTCCAGATGTTCAAGCTGGATTCAGAATAGGACGTGGAATGAGAGATGTCATCGCTGATGTCAGATGGATCTTGGCTGAAAGCAGAAAATATCAGAAAGATGTTTACTTGTGCTTTATTGACTATGCAAAGGCTTTCGATTGTGTGGATCATGACAAGCTATTGACAGCATTGAGAAGTATGAGTATTCCTGAACATCTAAAGTTGTGCTCATGAGGAATCTGTACATGGACCAAGAGGCAGTTGTTCACACAGAACATGGGAACACTGAATGGTTTTAAATTAAGAAAGGTGTGCGACAGGGTTGTATTCTTTCACCATACTTATTCAACCTGCATGCTAAGCAAATAATCCTTGAAGCTGGGTTATATGAAGAAAAACGTGACATCAGGATTGGAAGACTCATTAACAACCTGCAATATGCAGATGATACAACCTTGCTTGCTGAAAGTGAAGAGGACTTAAAATACTTACTGATGATGATCAAAGACCACAGCCTTCGGTATGGATTACATCTCAATGTAAAGAAAGAAAAACCCTCACCACTGGACCAATAAAAAACATTCTTATCAATGGAGACAAGAATGAAGTTGTCAAAGACTTCACTTCTCTTGGATCAACCATCAACACTCATGGAAGCAGCAGTCAAGAAATCAAACGTCATATTGCATCAGGCACATCTGCTGCGCAAGACCTTTTTAAAGTGTTGAAGAGCAAAGATGTCAGTTTGAGGACAAAGTTGCGCCTAACCCAAGCCATGGTATATTTTTAATAACCTCATATGCGTGCAAAAGCTGGACAGTGAATATGGAAGACTGTAGAAGAATTGATGTATTTGAGTTATGGTTTTGGAGGAA
This sequence comes from Chrysochloris asiatica, assembly GCF_000296735.1. Lineage (NCBI taxonomy): Eukaryota > Metazoa > Chordata > Mammalia > Afrosoricida > Chrysochloridae > Chrysochloris > Chrysochloris asiatica. The sequence continues at coordinate 2,336 of NW_006409811.1, read as the reverse complement.
AATACTGCAAGTACCACGGGCTGGGCTGCCAAAGAACCAACAGATCTGTGTTGGAAGAAGTGTAGCCAGAGTGCTCCTAGGAGGCTAGGATGGCCAGACTTCGTCTTTCATACTTTAGACATATTATCAGGAAGGATCAGTCACTGGAGAAGGATATCATGTTTGTTAAGGTGGAGGGTCAGAGAAAAAGCGGAAGACCCCAGTGAAATAGATTGGCAAAGTGGCAGCATCAGTGGGTTCAAGCCTGGCAACAATTGGACCGGGTAGTGTTTTGTTCTGTTGTACACAGGGTTGCTATGAGTCAGTACCTAACAACAACAACAACAGCGTTTTCCCTCAGTTTGAGTCGTACTCCATCAGCAAATGAATGTCCCAAAAGTCTGACTCCATTCACATCATCATGGTCAACTGTACTTTGAGGTCACAGTTTTTTCCCAGTCATATTTTGAGAAACTTCCAATCTCAGAGGCTCATCTTTCAGCACAATACCTGACAATTGTTGTAGTTGTTGTTGTTATGTGCCGTGGAGTCGGTTCCGACTCATAGCGACCCTGTACAGGGTTTCTGAGGCTGTAAATCTTTATGGGAGCAGAACGCCTCCTCTTTATCCCGCAGAGCAGCTGGTGGTTTCGAACTGCTGACCTTGCAGTTTGCAGCCCGATTCATAACCACTATGCTTCCAGAGCTGTTATTCATAATGTTTTCATCATCAGCACTGTATCTGACAATGTTCTGCTGCTGCTCGTAAGGTTTTCAGTGACTAAACATCTACAAGTTGTCTACCTTTCCTCCTTCTTAGTCTGTCTTAGTCTGAAATCTCAGCTGAAACCTGTCCACCATGGGTGACCCTGCTGGTATTTAAAATACTGGTGGCATAGCTTCCAACATCCCAGCAACATGCAAGACCTCAGGAGGTTAAGATGCCCGCACAGTTGAGTACCACTCCTTTAGCACCTGCTTCCTCAACACAGAACAGGCAACAGAAAACTAAGAGGGCCCAGAAAGACACTTCTCGGCAGGCAGACCCCTCTCGGCCCTGAAGAGCCCCGCTGGATGAGCTGAGATACTTCCTTGTGGTCAGAGGAGCTAATCCATCACCTGGATAGAGATTAACTTCCCTCTCTCTGCACCAGCCTGGGAAAGGCAAACACCTCCAGCAGGAAGAGACCGAAATAAATCTGTCTGCTGCTGACACCTCAGCTTTTTCCACGGCCCCTCCCCTCCCCGCTCCCCAGCCTGAGACATCTGCTTTCTAGGGCAGTGGCTCTACAGTCCTAGGGTTCTGGGACAGACCAGAGGAGGCAATGAAACTGCCCTCTGATCCCCTACAAGCCAGAGTTGAGATCCTCTCAGCCCAGTAGAAGGCCACCATCCGCCCACCTCTGGACCCCTCCAGAGCAGGGAGGACCAAGAAGGGAGGGACCAGAGGGCTAGAAGAGAGCTCATCCGCCTTAAGGATGGCAGAGTGACAGGGAGTTTCCTTTCTTGAACTCTGCAGGAAGCATCTCACAAAGATGCCCTCCAGGGAAGTTCCACCTCTGGAAGAGTTCTTCTCCCCTCTTCCTCCTGGAGGGAGCAGCAGGGAGCACCCCACCACCCCCACCTCCCTCCCAGGCGTGGGTAGAGGAACAGCAGGGGCTGTATCCTGGGGTGAACCGCCTGTCTAGGGAGGTACTCACTCCTGTTATTCCAAGACCACCCAGCACACGCCCTGGCTTTGGAATCACACAGTGGGGGTCACACCTCCACCACCGACAACTTGCTGGGTGACCTTGAGAACCCGGATAGCAACCCCTCTACAGGGCTGCAGTGAGGATTAAATCAAACGGCATAATACATTAAGTACACCTAGTAACAACAGCTCAACAACAGAAGCTCTTATAATCACCACTCCCTCATGTCCATCCTTATTCAAACACCTTTGGTGGTTAATCATCACCTACTGGATGTCCAAATTCCTGAGCACCCGCCATTCTAGTTCCTGCTTCAACTCCAAATTACCAACAACACCAAAACATATCTGGGTTTGCCAATGTGTTGCCAACCTGCTCCCTCCTTGACCTGCCCAATTCTGTTGGTCAGAAAGTTCTCTGATGCCCTATGATTTCCATTTTGCCCTCTCCCATCCACCCTCTGCTTCTATAGCCTTCTTTATTATTATTATTATTATTGTGAATTGAGTGATGGTTTATATGGGAGAACACTGGTTTTACAGCATTGTTTCATTGCAATGATTACAATCTCCTCTGTGCATCATCATTCAACAGTATTTGCTTCCATTCCATCTTTTTTTTCGGAGGGGGGTGCGGTATACACAAAAACACTCAGGCATATAT
>NW_006409810.1:23212-23946 GCF_000296735.1 Chrysochloris asiatica | reverse complement strand
GGAGATTTGAACACATCTCTACTTTGCTCAGTCCTAAGACATTTCTCTTCTTTTTCTCCTCTTGTATTCTGTTCCACCCTCCACTTCCATTTGGGAATCAGGACTTGTTCACAGAGAAAAACAGTGATGATAGTAAAAGGTATGGCAGGACAGTTATGGAGACTGTATTTGGTAATTTTCCTTTTTTTTTTCATATCCTTGCAACATCCTTGCATATTTTTACAGTAGTCATTTGTATTTGAATTGGCACTGACTCATGGCAATTCCATATGTGTCAGAGTGGAAACTGTGCTCCACAGGATTTTCAATGATTGATTTTTCAAAAGCAGATCACAGGACTTTGTTTCTAGGAAGTACAGGTAGGCTTGAGCTCCAACATTTCAGCTGACAGCCAGGTGTGTTAACTGTTTATATACCTCAGGGATTTCACTGGAGATCAAGGATTAATAATTTTCACAAATGCAAAAAAGAAAGAAAAACTGAAGGGAAGGAAGATGTTACAAATGAAGGGAGTAAAGAAAAGTGTAAATGAATATAGCTAGGTTATGTGGTGCTTTAGGAAAAGCACTGTGCTACCAACCACAATTTTGGCAGTTCAAACTCACCACCTGCTCTTGGGAAACCCTATACAGTGTTGCTATCAGTAGGAACTTGAAGGCATTTAGCAACATGAGCAATTATATATGAATAATTTTCAATTTTTCGTTCTTTCTTTGTTAACCTTCATTCATGTG
>NW_006409810.1:21299-21882 GCF_000296735.1 Chrysochloris asiatica | reverse complement strand
AGTTTCAGAGGAGGACATTTTAGCCTTCAAATGAAGGGAAAGCTACAGTAGAATATTTGTACAGAATTTCTCTTAGTCTTTCCTTATGGAGAAATCAGGAACAATTTGTGGACACATTTTACATTTTAAAATCACTACAATCAGTACTGACAAGGCTACCTGGTTCATATGAAACAACTTTAAAGTTGTAAAGCTCCTATCATATTGGGTCCCTGAGTGTCTCTGTGGAAATCTTACTACCAACATCTCTTAATATCAATCATATACTCATGTAACATTTTCACCCATTTCAGATTCATATAAGCCTCCATGTTATCAGGAAGTATTTTCAAATTTTGATCAGGTCACCTGAAACACAGTAACTGCGTGGGCCATAGTTGGAAGACTGAATAAAAGGGAATGTGCTGGATAAATGGCTAGTTCAAGATCTTGAATAGGAAGTATATAAAGTGGGCCTAGAACATCTTTCATACCCAAATTAGGAGCAGTATTAGATTGCTAAGTACATTTCAGAAAGACTCAGTAGACAAATTGAGAGAGTTCTTACTGTCCAAAGATGGGGATATTTGAAAATTCCTATGAA
>NW_006409810.1:18760-19525 GCF_000296735.1 Chrysochloris asiatica | reverse complement strand
AATTGTCTCCTCTGTCCTGAAAATTCCATCAGTTGATGGAAAATATAAGGCCTTTTCCACATGTGGGTCACATTTAGTAGTCGTTTGCTTATTCTTTGGGACAGGTTTTGGGGTGCATCTCAGTTCTGCAGATACTCACTCTTCCAGGAAGAGTGCAGTTGCCTCCGTAATGTACACTGTGGTCACTCCTATGATGAATCCCTTTATCTACAGTCTGAGGAACAAGGACATAATGGGGGCTTTGAGGAAGCTCATCTTTAGAATACTTTCTTTACATTGATTTGTCAAATGCTCTGACCTTTGACTCCTGAAACACGCCAGGAAGAAACAAAAAATAATTAATTCATAAATCCTGGCTACTCAAAAAAACTATTATTATGTCTACTTTAGTTCTGATTTTCATTTCCCTAATGGTAAATGGCTGGAAAAGATGAGGCTTTCTGCTCCCGTAAAGATTTACAGCCTCAGAAACCCTGTACAGGGTCGCTTTGAGTCAGAACCGACTCCACGGCACATAACAACAACAACAACAATGGGTAATGGTGTCTTGTGTGGTGCTGTAGGATAAGCAATGGACTGCAAACCACAAGGTTGGCAGTTCAAAATCACCAGCTGCTTCTAAACAGTGTTATCTTGAGTCAGAACTGACTTAATGACACTTAACAACAATGATTAGTATTTTTAAACATCTTTTCCTGGGTTTGTTGGACATCTGAATATTCTTTTGTAAACTATCTATTCATTTATTCAAGTCCTTTGCCTATT
>NW_006409810.1:16715-18010 GCF_000296735.1 Chrysochloris asiatica | reverse complement strand
AGAGCAGAAAGTCTCATCTTTCTGTTCCAGAACTGATGGTAGTTTCAAAACACTGACCTTTAGGTTAGCAGCCTAAATCCTAACCACTATACTGACAGATTAGAATAGTTATAACTAGTTATTGTGTCCATTTTAGACTTCTTCAGTTGTGTTACTTTTCAAAAGTTTGTTTTGTTTTAAGTGTTGTTGAATTGGTTCCAACTCATAGGGACCCTGAATATAGTTTGTAAGGAATTACGTCTTTGTGGAATTTGTAAGTCTATTTTATTCTCCTTTGGAGCTACTGATAGACTTGAATCACTGACCTTATGATTTACAGTTATACAAAAATAGCACACTCTGCATTATAAAGTCTACTATACTGATGTGGCACTGTACGATAAGCAGTGGACTGTGAACCACAAGGTAGACTATTCAAACCTACCAACTGCTCCTCAGAAACTATATCCAGGGGCACTATGAGTTAGAATTGACTCAACAGCACTTCTGTACCATCCTCACAATTATTACTTTAAAGCACTTCTGCTGCCAATGTGATAATCCATCTCATTGGAGTCTTCCTCTTTTTTGCAGACCCTCCACTTTACCAAGTATAATGACCACCACCAGGAACTGGTCTATCCTGATAGTATGCCCAACATATGAGAGACAAAGTCTTGACATCCTAGCTTATAGGGAACATTCTGGCTGCACTAATTCCAATACAGATGTGTTTGTTTTTGTGACAGTTTATGGCTCTTTTAATATTCTACTCCAATACCATTATTCAAATGCATCAATTATTTTATGGTCTTCTTTATTCAATGATCAACCTTCACATGTATATGAGGCAACTAAAAATACCTTGGTTTGGATCACCCACACCTTAGTGTCCAAACAGATAAATTTGCTCTTTAACACTTTGAAGAGGTCTTGTGCAGCAGATTTTTCTAATACAATTCACCATTTGGTTTCTTGACTTATGCTTCCATGTGTGTTGATTATGATTAAGCAAAATGAAGTCTTTGATAACTTCAAAAGCAATGTTGTATCATCTGCATGTTGCAGGTTATTAATAAGTCTTTCTGTAATCCTGACACCACATCTTTCTTCTTGTGATCTGGTTTCTTAGCTTAATTTAATCATAATACACGTTGAGTAACTATCATGAAAAGATACAACTCTGGTGCATACCTTTCCTGAGCAAGTATCTCCTTGTTCTGTTCTTACAACAGTCTCTAATGAGCAGTCATTTAAAATTTTTTCTTCAGCAAAATTTTACTTACATGTGATGTTAATGATATTGTTTGATGAAT
>NW_006409810.1:13441-15061 GCF_000296735.1 Chrysochloris asiatica | reverse complement strand
TGACATACGTGGCAGAACCTCCCTGAATTAAGTCAACAGAAAGAAAAATTGATAACAAAACAAAACTATAAGAACAAACTCAGAGACTTTGGGAGGTCAGTCTATGACCAAAACAAGTACAATGTAAAAGAAGGTAAACACATAGGAAAAGAGAGCCAGATGGGGAGAAGGTCAGGTCAATTACAGGATAAAATAGACTGCACTAAATGGACAGAAAAATTAATGGACTCTAAGGCAACCTCAAAGAAAATTAACATTTCAGAACAAACCAAGAAAATGTAAATCCAAGAAGAATATGAAAACATTAATTCTACCAGGAAACTCACAAGAAAGAACACAAAAATCATGACTTCAACAAAGAAAGACAAACAGAACAAAGAAGTAGCAACACGACAAAAAAACAAATATAATGACAGCAATTAATCAATACCTATCGATAAGGAGCTCTGGTAGCATAGTCGTTACGAATCAGGCTGTGAACCTTAAGGTCAGCAGTTTGAAACTACCAGCAACTGCACAGGAGAAAGACGAGGCTTTCTACTCCCGTAAAGATTTATACCCTCGGAAACCCTGTACAGGGTCACTATGGATTAGAATTGATTCAACGGCACTTAACAACAACAACAACAATCGATAATTAAACTGAATGTAAATGGATTAAATTCACCTGTTAAGAGACAGAGAGTGACAGAATGGATAAGAAAACAAGATCTTTCAATATGCTCTCTGAAAGAGACACATCTCACAAACAGAGACAAGAAGAGATTATAAGTCAAAGGATGGGGGCAAATATACCAAGCTAATGGCAACAAAAAGCAAGCAGGAGTGGCAGTACTAATCTCAGATAAAATAAACTTTAAGGCAAAAACAAACATAATGATGAAGATGGATATTATATCATGATTAAAGAGACAATTGAACAAAACAAAATAACCATATTAAATATCCATGCTCCCAATGAAAGAGTGCCAAAACATATAAAACAAACTCTAATAGATTTGAAGAAGAAATAGATGAATCTACAATAATAGTAGGTGATTTTAATACACCACTCTCAGAAATGGATAGAACAACCAGAAAGGAGCTTGACAAAGATACAGAAAAACTCAACAACACAATCAGTCAACTGGACCTCATAGACGAGTACAGAGCATTCAATCCAACAACTGCAAAATACACATTCTTTTCGAGTGCACATGGAACATTCTCTAGAATAGACAATGTTTTAGGACACAAAACAAATCTACGTAAATTTACAAATATCAAAATACTACAAAGCATCTTCTCAGATCACAATGCTATCAAACTAGAAATCAACAATAGGAAGACCAAAGAAATTAAGTCAAACACATGGAAGCTGAATAACACCCTGCTGAAAAGCGACTGGGTAGTAGAAGAAATTAAACGTGAATTCGCAAAGTTTCTAGAAGTAAATGAGAATGAAAACACAACATACCAAAATATTTGGGGCACAGCGAAAGCGGTGCTGAGAGGGCAATTTATTGCAATAAATGTACACATCCAAAAAGAAGAAAGAACTAAAATTAAAACATTAACACAGCATTTACAACAATTAGAGACAGACCAACAGTGGGAACCCACAGTTACCAAAAGTAAAGA
>NW_006409810.1:10121-11098 GCF_000296735.1 Chrysochloris asiatica | reverse complement strand
AATTGAAGGGAAATACCTCAACATAATAAAGAGCATATATACAAAACCAACAGCCTGTATTACGCTTAATGGAGAGAAATTGAAAGCCTTCCCTCTCTGAACAGGAACCAGACAAGGATGCCCTTTGTCACCACTCATATCCAATATCTTGCTGGAAGTCTTAACAAGAGCTATACAGCATGACAGGAAAATTAAAGGCATCGAAATTGGCAAAGAGCCTTTGCAATACATAAATCTATAGGTAGAAACCAGAACCACATCCAGATCACCAGAGATGAGAAATCCCCACTTGAAGGGATGAGCTGAAGAGCCTGGAGCGGTGAGAAAAACGAAAGATACGACTCAATTGGAAGACCTACAGGAAAAATACAACACAATGGAGACAGATGTACTGCTACTACGGGAAAAAACGGTTCGCTCCACTAGGAGACATTGGGGCAGCCAGGAGGTTCCCACAAATGTAGGCCCCTCCCTCCCCCCCAAACTGAGACTCGGTAGAAATGCAAGCTTGGATTGGTAAACACACACATCACCGTTGGGGAGAAGTGGGGTAAAGGCATCAGTGAAGCGGTGAGCTAAGCCTCACAATATTTAGAGGGCAGCTGTGGACCCGGTTGGGAACCTGGTTGGCAAGCAGCGTGAGGAGAGCCAAGAACTCCTGGGCACAGAGTCAGTGACGTGGCCACGGAGGACTCAAGTGGAGATTGGAGCTGCTGGCTGATGAGAAGAGAGGGCATGTGCACAAGAACACCCACACTTGCAGATGACACCCATGTGACTGGGACTGGATGGCTGGATGATCAGAGCTCAACCAGGAAAAGAAAGAAGGGGGGAGGGAGGGAAGAAGATTGAGCTGATCCAACCTGATGAACTTGACCTATGCATTCGAACGCAGTGACACAAAAGAGGTGATAAATCCTTACAGCAAGAAACATTCCCACCCCCTCCACACACAGAGTAGACAGAGAGGGGCAACT
>NW_006409810.1:7364-8136 GCF_000296735.1 Chrysochloris asiatica | reverse complement strand
GATGGGAAAATAGTTAGGCAGGTTTGCATGGACTAAGTAGAACAGAGGTAAATAATGTATGCACAACCTTGGAACAACGGGGCTCCGGGATTCAGAGATTGAGACATGGTTAAATGGGCAAAAGAGGGGAAATCATGTTAAGATGCTTGGCTGTCTTTTGAATCTTGGTTTCCTTGGCATACCATTATAAAATAGACATTTTAGTAGAAGAGAAAGGAATAGCCAGGAATATCACCACAGAAAGCTTGTAAGTCCGTCTTCTGACTAAAACCAACTGGAATACCTAAAATGGTACTACAATATTCCCAGTGAAGGAGGCTCTCTGCGGAGCCTCTGCATTACATAAAACCATAGTTGGAATCCTGAACCCCATTCAGAATCTTCTGAGGTGGGAAATGTCCACTTGAAAGGACAAACAGACCAGCCTAGAGTGACTAGAAGAACAGAAGATACTTCTTGAAAGAAAGACTGAAAGGAAAAATACAAAACAATAATTGCAGTCTGACTGATTGCTACAAGAACAAGCAAGTTGCTCACCCAGGAGATATCAAGGCAAGTGGTCAGGTCCCCTCAGGGCAACCCCCCTTCCAAGACTAAGACTCAATGGGATTACACGAGCAGACATGTGCTCAGATTGGTGACCATGTTCATCATCAATAAGGGGAAATGAGGGAAAAACAGCAATGAAGCTGCAAGCTAAGCCCTACAATGGTCAATAGACTCCTGTGAACCTGGGTGGAGATCTGGTTGGCCAGCAGTGTGGCATGAGCTG
>NW_006409810.1:5714-6451 GCF_000296735.1 Chrysochloris asiatica | reverse complement strand
TTGGTTGGTTGATGCTGCATGGAGGGGATTGTAACCATGGCAATGAAATGATGTACTATAGGATGAATGTAAAGCTAATGTTCTCTCACGTAAACTGTCATATAATTTCAAAGTAAAATATGTAAAAAAAAGAATTCTGATGTTAGATGGAGTACTCTAATGATTGTAAGTGTTTAGAACGATACTGCCACCTAATAAATATTCAATACATATTCTCAATGGATGTGAGGAAGCACATTTTATTTTCAAGCATAGCATTCAGTAGTTTTTGATTCCTTCCAGTTTTATTTATTTTTAGTACTTGCTTCACTCATTAGCCTAACTTAATTTAAATATATATTAGTAGTTGATACCTATGGTATAGGCAAAGCCACATTTAGAAATACTTCTGGATGCTTATCTGATCTTCTGTCTTGTTTTTGATATATTGAAAGAACAACTTTGAATTTTAATTCTTGATTTACTTGTTTTAGGGGTATTTTTTATAAGTGGTTGAATTGATCCGTCTTTTCTCTTTTGGACTGTGCTTATATCTCATTTAAGATTTCATCAATTCCTACAATCTCATAAAGACATTTTCTTAAATTTTGTGTCTTATAAGTGTTTAATCATTTTATATAAAATACTTTGGAATGATTTTTTAATTTGATTGATGGATAATCCAATTTCATTTAGTTTCCATATTATTTCAGCACTATCACATGAGTAATACCAATGCCAAACTTTCATTAGTAAAA
>NW_006409810.1:4946-5499 GCF_000296735.1 Chrysochloris asiatica | reverse complement strand
AAGAAGTGCAGCCAGAGTGCTCCTTGGAGGCCAGGATGGCTAAGCTTCATCTCTCATACTTTGGACATACTGTCAGGAGGGAACAGTTGCTGGAGAAGGATGCCTCCTCTATACTCAATAAATATTCATATTGATAAAGCTTATATTAGTTCTGTTTTTCTATCCTATACTTAAACTTTACCATTTTAGTTATTATAGCTCCATGATCTATCTTGATAGTTGGAAAGGCAATCACTCCATGTGATTATTATTTGCCATCAAGGTAAATGTGGTGTCTCCATTGTTCTCATGTATGATATTTAATACCAGGTGTTTTTATTTATCTAACATGATATGGTTTGTGGTAAAGATTATGCAGGATTTATAAATGAAATAAGGAATATCACTTCATTTATATTTTCTGTATAGCTCAAATTGTGTTTTGTGACAAATTATATTATTGAGATCTTTATTGAATGTTTACAAGATTACTTGCTTTCTATTTCCTTTTTGGGAGGTGTAGTTATTTGGATTTAATCAATACAAACACTTCTACTTGTGCATAGAATTCAAT
>NW_006409810.1:0-3826 GCF_000296735.1 Chrysochloris asiatica | reverse complement strand
GTTTTCTCTCCCTGAGTACCTCACAGATGTCCCCATATATACTTGTAGATACAGATCTATGTCTATTTGCAAAAGATAAGCTAGGGAAATCAAATTATCTGATTGTCAGCATTAAGAAATGAGATTCAGTTCAGCCCTAAAGATTGAAGGATAAAAATGGAAGCTCTGAATTCAGGAAGCCCAGAAGAAAAAAAAAAGACTAAGCTCTTCCTCTGGAAAATGATGGGACAAGATTTAAATATGCTGGCTTCTAACTTAGGTTATTGAATGGGTGGTCACAGGCAGACTATTTGCAGTCTCTGTGGCCCTTGAGATTTCAAAATCCAAAATTCCTCATTAGTCAAACGCTAATATTAATGTTATGATCCCAGAGAAATACAAATCCTTGAGGAGTTAACTCAGAGAAGGAAGAATTTGTGTTATAGGATTCCATCACTGTTACAACCAGGTGCATGCCTTCGTTTTTTCTTCATCTCATTCTACTCACATCCACTTTAAGCTCCCTGTACATCTGGACACACCTCCCTTCTATGATTGGATAATCTTCTTTATTTATATTCACAGGTGGCCTTATAATAGCAATAATATAAGAACACTTACAGCCATGTTTGGTCTGAAAAATATGCTTTATTCTATGGGGATATGTATCCTATATTAATACAAGTGATACTATGATAAATGTACTCAAAACTCAGTCTTGAAGCTATTTCTATGTATGGTTCATTAATCCTGTTTCTGTGTCTAATATTCAGCAGTTTTTAAGATAGTCTGTAATCAAACACAGTTTTGCATGTAACAAGCATTTCATCTCTCTCTTGAAATGTTAATACCACCTTTTCAAATTCTACTTGAGGATAATTATAACTTCATAATTGTTTGTTGTTGTTAAGTGCCTTTAAGTTGATTCTGACCCATAAAAATTGTATTTCTGAGGAGTGGCTGGTGAGCTTGAACCACCGACCTTGTGGTTCAAACCAACACTGCAGTCCAGTGCATTAACACACAGCACCATACTAGGACTCCAACTTCATGATTATACACCCCAACACTATAATAGTAATATAGTAGTAGTTTCAATATACATTTTTTCACATTACAATACATGGGTTGTGATTACTGCTCATGGTTATCACTATTATTGAATACACTTCAAATGATCAAAGAAGCTGTCAACCTGTGATATAAAATATGTTTTGGCAATAGCAACTGTTAATTTTTATTTTAGGTCAACAAACTTATTCTGAATATGGCATTAATAATTAGGATATGTGTTTTCAGTGCAGGGGCAGATGCAACAGATCTAACATAAGGATCAACATGAGTCAGAATCACTTTGATGGCATCAGTTTGTTTGCTTTTTAATTGACTTGGAAAACCCACAAACATAAACAGGCAGTTTCTCATGCAGAAGTGACCCTACACAGAAATTGCATAAATACACTTGCTAATAGAAGGTTCTGGGACAAAAACAAATTTGGATTCTTGTTACCAACAATGGTTAAAGAGAAACTCCAGGTAGATACATACTAAAAATATAAAAGACAAAACTATTAGTGTTTCAGATTGAGTTAGGTAGGGATTTCACAAATAAGACCTATTGAGGAAAGCTCATTAAGAAGAATATTGACAAATTTCACTATCTTAATATTTGCACTTGTTTTTATCACAAAATTACCATAAAATATACTAAAAACAGTAGTCCTGGTGTGCCACTGTTGGATAAACACTGAACTGTAAACCACAGGCTGATGGTTCAAACCCACCAACTACTCCTTCGAAACCCTCTACAGAGACATTAGACTGCGCTTAATGATAACAACAACATACCTAAAACTATCCACTGAGCTAAAGTAGAAATGTGTAATGATCATAAATGAACATTCCAATTTAAATAAATTCCTTATTTATTAATAGGAAAAATACAAATAGCTTTAAAAAATATTATATACAGGTATTTTATAAACAAGAAAATAAACAATCCATTCATTATCTGTGAAAAGACACGGTATCCAATAAAGGAAATGTGAATTAATTGAATATTTCACACCCACTTAGGTTTTAAGTCCCACTGTGTTCAAGTAAATTCTAACTCATAGCAAACCTCTGTTGTTTGTGTGGCTAAGTACTATCAAGCCAGTTCCCATTCATAGTGTCCCTATATAGGGTCATCAAGGAGTGACTGGTGGGTTTGAACTGCTGACATTTCAGTTAGTGTTGTTGTTAAGTGCCGTCGAGTCGATTCTGACCCATAGTGACTCTGTATAAGGTTTCCAAAGAGCAGTTGGTGAGCTTGAACTGCCAACCTTGTAGTTCAAACTGCTTCGCAGTGTGGTGAATTAACCGACGGTTGTTGTTGTTAAGTGTCTGTTCCAACCAATAGCAAACCTTTATAGGGTTTCCAAGGAGACGCTGGGAGCTTGAACCGCCAACCTTGAAATGCAAACAGCTTTGCAGTCTGGCGCATTTACCCACAGCGCCACACCAGTGCATTTTCTCTTTTGGGAAATTTCAAAGATTTTCCCTAAGGGGTAGAATTAAGATAAACTGCCTTTAGAACTTCCTGTTATTCCACATCTTCACCAGAACCCTTCAATTTATTATTAAAACCTAAAGAATTCTTGATAGTGCAGCACATTAAGAACTGGGCTGTAAAACGCATTTCAGTCATTCTAACTAACCACCTACTCACAGGAGAAAGATGAGGCTGTCTGTTCTTGTAAAAATATACAATCTCAGAAACCCTATGAAGCAATTTACTCTGTCCTAGGAGCACAGGCCAGGTCACCGTGATGTGTCCTAGAGTTGGTTCCAGCTCATAGCAACCCTATACAAGGTTCCCAAGGCTGTACATGGACCAAGAGCCAGTTGTTCAGAACAATGAATGTTTTAAATTAAGAAAGGTGTGCGACAGCGTTGTATTCTTTCCCCATACTTATTCAACCTGTATGCTGAGCAAATAATCCAAGAAGCTGGGTTATATGAAGAAAGACATGGCATCAAGATTGGAGGAAGACTCATTAACAACTGCGATATGCAGATGATACAACCTTGCTTGCTGAAAGTGAAGAGGATTTAAAATACTTACTGATGAAGATCAAAGACCACAGCCTTTGGTATGGATTGCATCTCAATGTAAAGAAAAGAAAAATCCTCACCACTGGACCAATAAATAACATTCTTATCATTGGAGAAAAGATTAAAGTTGTCAAAGATGTCATTCTTCTTAGATCAACTACCAACACTCATGGAAGCATTAATGGGATAAAAATTGAAATGTTTCAAGAAAATGAGGCAGCACAGGACGCATTCACTCAGCTCTGCCAAGTAATTTGGAAGACAACTCTCTGGCCGAGTGATTGGAAGATATCCGTATTTGTGCCATTCCAAAGAGAGGAGAACCTATGGAATGTGGAAATTATTGGATAATCTCTTTGATATCTCATGAGAGTAAAGTTGTACTAAAGGAAATACAGAAATGGCTGCAAGCATATATTGACAGAAAACTTCCAGAGGTTCAAGCCGGATTCAGAAGGGTCCGTGGAATGAGGGGTATCATTGTTGATGTCTGATGGTTCTAGGCTGAAAGCAGAGAATATCAGAAAGATCTTTACCTGTGCTTTATTGACTACACTAAGGTGTTCGATTGTGTCAATAATGACAAGCTATGGTCCAAATTGCAAAGTATGAGTATTCCAGAACTCCTAATTGTGCTCATGTGGAATCTCTACCTGGAAGCAGTGTTCAAGCAGAACATGGGAACAATGAATGGTTTAAAATTAAGAAAGGTATGTGACAAGGTTGTATTCTTTCACTATACTTATTCAAC
>NW_006409809.1:2930-23998 GCF_000296735.1 Chrysochloris asiatica | reverse complement strand
CTTTGGGTAATATTCTGCCCCCTGCCACTGGGGGATGGGCAGAGACCCAGCTGGACCCTGTCGCTAGGCCTTGTAGATGGATGGAGAAAGGGATAGATATGTGTGTGTGTGTGTGTGTGTGTGTGTGTGTGTGCAAGAGAGAGAGAGAGAAAGCAACCGCCCGCCTGAAACCTAATTGTCCGCTGTCTAATCCGTCAGCCGGAGGACAGCTTGCAGAGCCCCTCCCCTGCGGGCTGATAAATGCCGTCCTCCAGGCCCCCCATGCGCCAGAGCTGCCTTAATTGGTATCAGGACGTGCCTGGACTCCATCCTCCAGGCCCCTGCCTTATTCCCCTCCTGCTGCCTCCTCCTTCTCCTCTACCCAGCCAGGCTTCAGCCCTGGCAGGGCTCACCTGCTGCCCACCCCTGGGTAGGGGCCAGCCAACGGCCCCAGGCTCAGTGCCCTTGCACGCAGCAGCTGTGGCCACATCCCCAGAAGGAGGGTGTGGCGGGTGAGAGCAATAATGGTGGCCCTATTTATTGCGGCATCCTTCTTTCCCATCTGCAGGCCCAGGAAGTAGCTCCTGAACCCTCTATGTGGTCACCCTGTTGGGGGTGGGGTGGGGGACATAGGGAAAAAAACAGACAGGCCAAGAGTGGCAAGATCTCCCTATGACTGACAGAAAAGGGTCTCCTTCCCAGACCATTCCAACCTTGCTAGAAGCCAGACCACTGGCCTGGTAGAGCTGAAGCACAGAATTTGACATTGTGCCCATTTGGAGAAGTTCAGAGAAGTTTGTCAACCTGCTTAGGCTAGTACAGCTAGAAAAGAGGGATGAGAGATCAAGGTTGCTCTCAAAAACAACTGTGTGGTTGGTCCTCACTATCATGTGCGTTCACATTACTCAGGGTGCATGTCAGAAATTCAAATTCCCATTCCACCCTGAGATTGAGCCTGGGTCCGGTGTCCCAGGAATGTGCATGGACATCAAGCTCCCCAGGACAGTGGATGAAATCCTGCCAGGCTGGCCCACGCCACCCAGAATCCTACACAGTTGGAAAGTCCGGGAGGGGCGTGGCAGGACAGGGCTGACATTTCATTCATTCCTTCAATTAGCACTTATAACCATGGTCTTGTGCCAGGCTCTGTGTGAATCCCGGCAGGCCCAGCTACAGGATTTGTGGGACACAGTGTCAAAATAAAAAGTGGGCCCTACATGCAAAAATTAGTAAGAATTTCACATAGGTTTATTTCACAGAGCATTAACCCAAGCTCTGGGCCCTTTAAGTGAGGTTCTATGCCCACGAAGCTGGCCTTGGTGCTAGGGTACCTTGCAGGAAGACAGTCAAACAGACAAACCCACTGATCTCTTAACTGGAATTCTGAGATTATAAAGGTCTGAAAACCCCAAGTTCTTTCCTAAGATTGTGGCAAATTCATTGGAGGCAAAATCTGACCTCAACAACAGTAAGGCGGTGGTGGTAGCGGTGGCGGTGGCGGTGGCGGTGGCGGTGAAGTCGATTCTGACCCAGTTTCCAAGGAGCTTATCCTACAGCATACCAGGAGTTCAACAAGAGGCTTGTTGTTGTGAAGTGCTTTCAGGTAGGTTCCGATTCATAGCGACCCTGTATAGGGTTTCCAAGGAGTGGCTGGTAAGTTTGAACCATCGACTTACCTTGTTGTTCGAACCAATCTTGTGGTCCGGTACTTTACCCCACAGCGCTATACCAGGGACGTAACATGAGGTTAGCTGTAGTTATATATTTCTCCTCCTTGATGTGAATGTATGTACATTTCACTGTGGAGATACAAACGTGTTTGATTATGGGGGACCACTCAGCCCCTGCTGGGGGCTACCTCATATATACTGTATGTGCCATATTTCTCTCCTTATGAAGAAAATAATCTGAGTTTGCAGACCATGCCTGGCGTTAGGGTCTAGGAATTGTTGTTAAGTGCCATTAAGTCAGTTCCAACCCTGTATAGGGTTTCCGAGGAGGGGCTGGTGAGCTTGAACCACCATTCTTGTGGTTCAGACCGACTTTGCAGTCCAGCACATTAACCCACAGTGCCACACCCAGACTCCAGAGTTTAGCAGAGAGGATTTAAATTTGTTCCCACCACCACGAAGGGTCGCTGTGCACCCCAGCCTCCCTGGTTTTGTTCTGCATCACTCAAAGCAGTTCAGGGGTCTGGTAGGTAGTAAGTGACCCCAGCCCCTGCCCCGCCTGATCCTTGGGTGTTAAATGACTGCTCAGTACTAGAAAGGGGACTTGCTGACCCAGGTTCTCTCAGGGCCTGGAAAGCAGGGGACTAGGTCGGTATCATCCTCATGGTTTGTTGGGATATTTTATTTCAAATTAAAAGGGTTGGAAGAAGGACGTTCTCTTAAAAAGGGAAGAGAAAATAGCTTTATTGATTATAAATGTAGTATATGCTCATTGCAAAAAAGTAATAATATGAAGGAATGATATAAAACCCACCCCCCTCCAAAGTCATCACAGTTAATGAGTCTGCGACCACTTTTCCTTGTAAAGTTTCATTTTTTTGTGGAGTTTCCACCACCCCCCCAAAAAAAAGATGTCCTTATACTACCCATAATGCCTGAAACCGACTTTAATTTCTTTCCTCCCCATTCCTTGAACAAAGTTATTGCTTTTCAGGGCGTAAGGTAGTTCACCCATCGTAAACACAATCTGTAATGTGATCCCCCTCTGTTGAACATGATTCCAGTTTTTCACTCATAGGCACATCCCCAAGGTGGCATTCTTGTGCTCCTGCGGTCAAGCCTGTAACTGTGGAATCCTACATCCCGTATACCTATCTTGTTATGGATACCATGTTTTCTCTGAGCAGCGCCGGATGGACTCTGTCATCAAGAAGTGGGCAGGGCCCAGCCAAGCAGATGGCCTAGCCCCAGTAGCCCTTGCAAGTTCTGCCACAAAGGGGGCAGAGGGTACCATGGCTGCAGCCTCATCATGGGAGAGAGCCTTTCACCTTCCTGTGGCCATTTCTCCTGTGGCCATTTCTCCTGTGGCCCATCCCAGTTCCTTCCCCTCCCCTCCATCGATGCCCAACTCCACTGTCCAGACCTCCATGGCAGCCCCTTGGTTACTGCCCCCAGCCAGGCCTAAATGACTTGTCTGATTCTCTCTTCTCAGGCCAGTCTAGAGGCCGGACTCCAGGTCCCATCACACTCTAATCACTTGAGCTTTTCTCCTAATTTGCATGTCCTTAAGAAGCCCTGATTAATCCCCTTCTGACAATGATCTCCCCTGCTCTAGCCAGGAGGGCCCTGATTGCCAAGTGGCCTCAACTTCTTTAAAAATAAAATAAATCCTCCCTAATGCAAGTGGGGAGCCCTGGTGTAGCACTGTAGGATAAGCAAGGACCACAAGGTCTGTTTGAACCTCAAGGTCACTGTGAGTCCGAACCAACTCAACAGCATTTAACAACAACACTGCAAGGAAAGTCCGTATGTCCGTAAATGCAAAGAGATTAGGAAGCATTTCCGTTTCCCAGGAGCCTGGTTGGCACTGCAACACTGGAAACTTCTGGAAGGAATTAGGCCATTTTTCTAATTGGCAGGCCAGAGCCTCTTTTGTCATTGGCCGTTCCTTCTTCAGGTTGTACATGACAGTCCTTGTAAGTAGAGATCACTGTCCCCACTGCAGAAAGGAAATTGAGGTTCAGAGGAGAGTTGTTACTTTGCTCAAGGTTGCCCAGACAGAGGTTTTGAGCACTGTCTGATGCCAGCCAGACCTTTAACTAACAATCTCAAGCTACACTGCCTTACTAAAGGCAGACAAAAGGGCTGGGTCCAGAGCTGGGCTGGGCGTGAGAATAGGGCTGGAGGAAGTAGATACATTAACAAGGGAACTGTGACATCTGAGCCCTAGCTGTCTTTGAACCTGATGAAGCTGGGGTCTCACCTCTAAGAATAGGACCAAGGGGCTGCTCTGCTGCTCCTCAGCTATATGATTTTACTCTCTCGAGTGTGGCAGGGTATACCAGGTCTTGCTTAACATATTTTTGGTAGGATGCCTGGTACTGCAGGCAAGACCCACAGTCTCCCCATGCATTTTCTGAGCCTGGGTCTAATCCTCATGTGTCTTCCAGTATGTGCCATTCGTGCGAGTTCAAGATGCAGAGCAGAAATTCTGGCTGTTTCCCCCGCTTGGAAAGCCCCACAACCCCGGAGGGTCTACATGGGGCAGGGAGGCAGGGCATGGAGACCTTGCTAAGCTCAGCCTTTCCCTTCTCTCTGCCTCCCAGCAACAGCTTTCCCTGTCTGCCGCAGTTCTTCCTGCTTCTTTCTCATTAGGGCCGAGTTGCTGGGAGCTGCAAGGTTTAAAATGCCATGAGTGTAGCGGTGCGCGCCTTTTATCTCCCTGGTTGAGCAGTTTCCCAATGTGCTGCTGCTTCTACCGCTGGTCGCTCTCTCTAGGCTCCCCTTTCTTCCAAGCTGTGTGTTATCAGGAGCTTCAGAGTCTTTTGCAGGACCTGGGACGGGAGTTCGGAGGCTGGACTTTCCTCTGGGTCCCTGCTATCCCTGGCCATCTCGGAGTTCTCTGGCCAGAATGTCAACTGCTCTGTGTGGCTGTCCTGGCAGGGACCTGCCAAGTCACAATGGTTTGGAACAGGTGTCCATACACAGTCCACTGGCCAGAGCCCAGAACCTACCTTGCTGGCCTTCAAAACATGGGAGTCCTTAGGAGCTGAACCTTCCTGGGAGCTTTAGCAAGTGTCCCCTGCCCCCCACCCAGGACACTTGGGCAGAGCAGGGAGTGGGGACACAGAGCAGGCTGGGAACAATCTCCTAGTACCAGGCCCTGGGACTGGAATAGCACTCTCCACCAACCCCTGCTGCCTGTCTCTAGCAGACCCCCAGCAACCCACTCTCCCCACCCCCAACCTTCCCCCACCCCTTCTCTCTGCCATCTCTTCTTGGACATAGGTATAGGATTGAGCTGAGAGATTCTTGAACACAAAGCCAAAGCTTTGAGGTTTCAGAGAAAAATTGGAACTAAATGTGTGGGGGATGGCCATTTTACATTTTGCGCAGGGAGGATGTTAACAAAAACAAACAAAACAAAGCATTAAAAGTCCTGTCATCCACTCTCACTTCATTTCATGAAATAAATGAAAAGAAGTATGTAAGACATAATCTTAGAATAAAATAAAGTCCTTTCCCAAAAGACTAGTTGGTACCTCACACTGTTTCTGACACTGTAGACCTGGCACTATGCCCTGGTCCACAATGGATGTGTGGGAACATCAGCCTCCAAGGCCACTATACCAGGCTGTGCTTGGGAAACATTTTATACAAGCCAATAAACTTTCTCCCATATTCAAACCCATATCTAAGATCCTGTCTCAGGCCCCAAGAATGGTGACTCTGTTAGAACTGCATTGGGCTGCAAACATCAGAAAACACCAAGTGTGGTTTAAGCATAAAGAGGTTTCTTTTTTATGCTCATAATATTAAGAGATAGAGGCGTTCTAAGCTATAGCAGTCACACAACGAAGTTAACAAGGACCCAGGCACCTCTGACCTCCGGCTCTGCCAGTTGTTGCCTCGCTTTTGTCTTCATTGTCATGAAATGACTGTTCTACCTCTGGACATCACATGTACATTCCAGGCAGGAAAAAGAGGGCAAGGTAAAATATATTTTCCATGAAATGTTTGCCTTTTCATTCAAAAAAAGAAGCCTTCCCCACAATCTTTTGCCTTCATCCTCATTGGACAGAAATAGATTATATACCCACCCTTAGCTGCAAGAGAAGCTGGGGACTATTGAAATTTTCTGACTCTATAATAGAGGAAGACCAGAGAGAAGGGATTGGAATGGATGTTGAAGAGACTACATAAATGCTTTTCTGGAAAGTCTCAGCTGTGTTCTAATGGTAGCCACCTTCACAGTCAGCGGCATGTCCCATCCATCTCAGCATCTCACAGCTAGCTATCCATCCTGAGCTAATTTATTTCATCTCACCCTCACATCTCTCCCTCGAATCCTGGACTCGCATGATTGACTATGAGCCCTGGTGATCAGTTCCTTAAGCAGGAGTCAGGAAAGCCCTGTTCAGGTATAACCGGTGCTGTATACAACTGTGGCTGGGTTTCTGGATGGAAGAGCTTTATTTCGAAGCCTGGTTTCAAAGCAAGTTTCCCAAATACAGTTGCCAGATAAAATATAGGATGCCCAGATAAATTTGAATTTCAGATAAACCACACCCTGAACCTACTGCCACTGAGTCAGTTCTGACTAATAATGACTCTACAGAACAAAGTAGAACTGCCCTTGAGATTTCCTAGTCTGTAAAGCCTCATGGAAGCATACTGTCTCATCGTTCACCCACATAGCAGCTGGTGGGTTTGAACTGCTGGCTTCTAGGTTCCCAATAAAGAAAGCACTTTAACCACAGTGCCACCAGAATTCCCGAGTTTTAGATAAGCAATGAATTGTTTAGTGTGCATCTATGCATGGAACATACAAGGGAGCTTCCAAAAAAATTTCATGAAAAATGGAATTGAAAGGTAAAGACATTTTTTCCGTGAATTTTTGAAACCACCTCCTACTGAAACTAAAAAGTAATTTGCCTATTTGAAATGCAAGTTGAATGGTGTCCTAGAATTTTATTTGTTAAATCTGGAAAATCTCCCCCAGAGTCTCAGACTTTGCAGCGAGGATGTGTAAGAGAAGGGTCTCAAGACAGAAGCAGATCTAGAGCTAGAATCACCTGCTTTGTGTCCCCATCTCTGGATGGAGGGGTTAGATGAGGCCACCCACCCAAGATAGCCTGTGGAGTTTCTGATGGTATAGGAGGGCCATCACTTTGTAGTTGGTAGTGCTTTGCTTTGAAGTCTTATTGACCAGGACCTGAACTGATGTACAATGAGCGCTGCTCTCAGGTTGAGTGGCACAGAATTGACAACTTTGAAGGTCAAATGGTAGACTATCAGCAATCTCACACAGTTCGGCCTAATCACTTTGCACAGAAAGAACAAATGGGCTTTCTGCCTTGAGAGACAGTGTGGCATTAAGGCGGGTTTCAATCCTGACTCTCTCTTTCTCACTGGAGGACTCTGGGCAAGTCACTTTGCCTTTCTGAAGCTCCATTTTTCCTGGGCCGTAAAATGGTCGTGTTACAGTGAGGATTTCACAAAGTGTATCTATAAGAGGGCTTCAAAAAGTTCTTGAAAAATTCCATTATTTTTTCATTCCATTTTTCCACAAACTTTTTAAAGCCCGTGGGTTACTGAGTATGGAATTAGCCCAGAAAGGATAGCAGAGAGATGTTGGGGTGGATGGAAGATGCCCTGAAGGTTGCCGTCATTAGAACACAGCTGGGATATTCCAGAAAACCATCTGTGCAGCCTCTCCAACACCCATCCTTCTGAACTTCCTCTATTGTAAACCAAATGACCAAACCTGTTGCTGTTGAATCAATTCCGACTCAAACAGTGACCGTATAGGACAGAATAGAACTGCCCCACAGGGTTTCCAAGGTTGCTAATCTTTATGGAAGCAGACTGCCTCATCTTTCTCCTGAAGAGCAGCTGGTGGGTTTGAACTGCCAATCTTTCAGGTAGCAGCCAGGTGCTTTAACCACTGCACCACAGGGCTCCTGTCTCCACTATGGAGTCTAGAAAATTTAGTAAGCAAGAGCATTGTCATACAGTCTTTGCTACTCTGTGAACCCCATTTTGCTCTTGTGGTAGGCTCTCCTGGGGAGGCATAGGCAGTGTGTGTCAGGTTGGGGGTCACTCTGCACAGCTGGCCTAGAGACCTTGTATTCTTTCTACTCCCCTAGCCATGGCCCATCACCTTACATTACTGTCTGGGGGAAACATTACCACCCATTGATGTGTGGGGAAGAGAGGCCCTAATGGGTGCTCCCTCCAATGGAGGCCAGGGCCCTGTGCCCACTCTTCCTTTGCAGGGCAGCTCAGCTAACCTGAACATTTGCCCAGTTGTCAGATCCCCACCAGCCAAGCATGACCCCTGGCAGTGGGGCAACCTGGAGCTGGCACCTGGGTGTGCCTGCTATCGCCAGTCCATCAGCAGTGTCTAGACAGGGAGTGAGCCATGCAGCCACAAGGGGAGGGGTCACTAGAGGTGGCCCTGCAGAACTGGGCCTTCCGGGTGGGTTCTCCATCATACTTTACCTCCCAGGCCCTCCAGAACCTGAATCCTGACTATCTATAAAAGGGGAGGAGCTAGTAGTGCCCCTGCTCAAGTGAGGTCCAAGAAGCTGGAGGGCCACTCTGTCTGTCACCCTGTGAGTGCACACAACTGGTGGCCACCATGAGGTCGATCTTGTACTAGTCCTTCATTTTCCAGAATGACAACCCAGAGTGAGCCTACTCCCTCAGCAGCCAGGACTCCACTTCCAGGGAAAGCAGCAGGACAGGAAGGAAGAAGGGAGACTGAGGCAGCTTAGAGCTGTTGGGAGAGGCACGGACCATTAGCAGTTAAGAGAGGAGATGGAACACTCACACACACAACTGTAGCCAGCCCCTGCATACTGTCAATCACAAGAGGCCTCTCTCCCCCAACTCCCTGCCTCGCTTCTCTTTTCTTCTTTTCTCATTCCCTCTTTTTTTCCCCTCTTCCTCTCATCCCCCACCCCCTGACTTCACAGAGACCCACTCAAACCAGGCGTGCTTGTGTATACATACATATTGTTGTGTGTGTGTGCACTGTGCATGTCTGCCTTGCTTGTGTGCACACATTGAGAGTGTGGTGTGTGTGTGTACGTACACTTGTGCTGTGTGCAGCATGCAGGTGGGAGGAGGAAGCCCCAAGGCTCCGGGAGGGGATTTAAAGCTGCTTTTGCGGTTGCCGGCGTGAGCACTCCTGATAAACAGCCCGGGAGCCGGAGCCGAAGCTGCCGGCGGCGGCGGGAGGCGCCTATCGAGCTCCTGGCAGGCTCCCACAAAGCTGTCCTCGGCCTGCGCGCCGCTCTATCAGCCCACAGAGGGAGGGCGGGGGACGGAGGGAGGGAGGCAGGCAGGAAGGGAGGGAAAAAGTATTTGCTTCAGCCCTTAATCACGGAATTTGAAATCCCAGCGAGTCGGTGCCATTTATTTTCAGAGGCTGTCAAGGCTGGTTTCAGCATTTAGAAGAAAGGAGGATAAAAAACATTTGCATTTCTCTCCCTCTCTCTCGCCTGCCGGCTCACTCACTCGCTCTCTCCTCTCCTCTCCCCCTCGCTCTCTGCTTAGCTCACAGCAGAGTCGGGATGTTGAGAGAAGGAAAGCCAGAGAGAAAATTGTAAAGGTTCTTGGGGCATTGGCAGGGGTGGTAGGGCTACTCCAGCCAGAGACAAGGGTGTCAGCATGATTCTCAGCATGAGGGTTGAGGTGGCTGGGGTCTGCTCATCTGGGGCTGACTCTCAAAGGGAGCCATGGGAGCCATGCGGGTCAGGCTGTGTTGCTGGAGTTTGGAGGTATTGGGGGCTGTCAACAGAATGCAGCCCTAGTCCTAAAATCCACCCTTGCCCCTGGGGTACCACCAGCCCCTCTTGACTTTCCCTATGGATGACCCCCACGTTGTACAGATGGGGAAACTGAGGACTGAGAACCAAGAAGGCTGTGATCAAGGTCATGCAATGCAGAACCAGAGTTAGGAAGGAGGCATAGGAACACTGGAACTGGAAGCCAAGCACTGTGCAGGCGCCAAGGAGGAGAAACAAGGAATATGAAGCAGTGTCAGGCACTCAGCCCAGTGTGGAGAGACCAGACCGCTGTAATCAGACAAATGTTGGGGTTCAAATGCAGCTTTCCAGCCCTGTGACCTTGACCTTCATTTCGCTGATTCAGCAGATGGAGCAACAGCACCCTGAGTGGGTGTAGCTGTGAGGACTGAATAAAGAGGGGCATCTGAGCTTATCACATCCCTCTGCCATGCACCCGCTTTTCCTACCAGGTGTTTCTAGTGCTGCTTGAAGATGTTTTAGAGTCCATTGGCTGAAGGATTCTGTTCCTGAGGCATGAACCACTGGGGTACAGCTGGTCTGCTCTCTGAGACTCCTCCCCGAGATTCAGTTCTTCACCTGTAAAATGAAAAAACTCACAGAATTATGGTCAGATTCAAAGAAGTAATACATGTGAAACCCTTGGCTGTGCACAAGTACCTGGTGGTGCACCCTCTAGATTTGTCATTATGATCACCCACCTGTCCCCCTCCATGAAGTGCAGGCTTGTCTCACTCTTGGTCCCAAGTCAGGATGGTACAAGTGATGCAGAAAACAGAAAGGAAGACATCAGGAGGGGGAAAGGGGAGCAGCCTCTGACTTTTGCCAGAAGTGAGATCTGGGAAATAAGTTCTTTTAGCTTTTATAGACACTCACCTTCGTTTGTTTATGTTTGAAATTGCAGAAGAGATTCACGGGGGAGGGGGGGACTTTCCGAAAGTATAAAGAAAAATTGTGGACTATCTCTCTCCGTTGATACCTACCATCTTTGTTGTTGTTAATGCTAACACGTAGGTTCTGACTCATAGTGACCCTGTATCAGGTTTCCAAAGATCGGCCAGTAGGTTTAAACTGCCAACCAACACCACACCAGGATTTCACCTCCATTCCCCAATGTCAAGCATTTAGTATGAAATCTTCCAGGGTTTTGCTGTCAATGCAAACACATATAAATACTTCTTTCTATAAAAATTGGGCAATACTCTACATCATGAAGTCCTGGTGTGGTGCTGTAAGATAAGTTCTAGACTGCTAACTGCAAGGTCAGTGGTTCAAACCCACCACCCTTTCCTCGGAAACCCAATACAGGGTCGTTATGAGTCGGAACCAACTCAACAGCACAACAAGATTATCCAGTTTGGCACCTAATTTTCCTTTACACATAATGGTCCCCTTTCAGAATCTGTACGAATAACTCCACTTCCATTCTTTTTATGGCAGTCTGGCATTCCACTATATATATGTGCCTGCAAGGGTTTTCCAGTCCCCAGGGGGTAGGCACAAACATTCTGTCAGTTTTGCTCTCTTTCTCTGGGCTGCAGAGAACAGGCAGGCCTACAGGCAGCATTTGCATCCAAGGGATCGTGCACTGTGAGTGCACAGGGAGAGGCAGAGGCTGTGGGAGGCTCCCTGACCTTCCATCGGAAAAGGCAGGTTTGTATTGAGGTAGCTTTTGTGTTACGGTGATGCTGGAAGCTATATCACCATCAGGGTCACCCAGAGTGGGCAGGTTTCAGCAGACTTTCCAGACCGAAGCAGACTAGGAACAACGGCCTGGCCATCTATTTCCAAAAATTAGACAATGAGAACCTGGTGTGGTCCAGCTCGCTTGCTTGAGGAGGGATTCACTGATGGTAGAGGACATCATGTTTGGTGACACAGAGAGCCAGTGAAGGAGAGGGAGAGCCTTGGTGAGATGATTTGGCACAACAACAGTCACAACCACGTATTCTAATATGCTGGCAAACATGAGGATAACACAGAAGCAGACAATGTTTTGTTAGAGTTAACTGACAGCAGCTATGTATCTGTCTAGGTTGGGCCGGATGGGAGAAATGGTCTCATTCATCCCCATAGAGGAAGGAAGGCCCTCACTCAGCCAACTGAGTGGCAGGGCTAAGTCATCCCTGATCCATGGATCCCTGATCCCATCCCCTCCCTGAAGGAAAGTGGGTGTGGTCTGTGCTCCAAAGGGAAAGGATGTGTGAGTAGCTAGGTATCTTCCCCTCACCCTCTGTGGTCTTCTCTCTGCCTCCTTCTTCTCTCCAGATTACCTCCATGAACTCCAGGGGAGCCCAAAATCTCATGTTCACAGATGGAGCTAATTCAGCCCGGAACAGGAGGCAGGGATGCTTTAGTTCTTGATTGTGTCATGTGTGTATGAATGAGAACATTTACAGTATAGCTTTTGGAGTCAGGCTAACCTGTGTTCAGTTATGGTGCAATCTGGACTGTACCTCAGAACCTCAGTAGCCCAATCTGTAAAATGGAGATAATAAATAGTACCTCCCTCATGGGGTGATTGGCTGGTGAGGGGTTCATGTAAGTCTCCTGACACACAAAAGGGTTCAGTGAACTCTTGTTATCATATTTATTATTTCTATTATTACTCATAATAATATCATTTTTAAAATATCTGAAGTAAAAAAGGCCCTCCCTGAGTTGAGTGTTGAAATAGTCAAAGGTTATGTGTGTGTTATGTCTGTGGTAGGTGTGTAGTGCTGGGTGTGAGAATGTTGCATGTGTGCTGTGTGATTATGTATGTATGTGGTGTTGTTTCATTGAGTGTGGCGTTGTATGTGAGTGTAGTGTGTGTATAGGTGTGATATGTGTATTATCTGAGGTGTCTTCCTTACAACATCCTTTCTCACATAGCCCTCTGCCCCCTGCCTGGCATTCTGTCCCATACCCATGTACCCTATGTACCCTCTCCCTTCACTGAAGGACAGGTCTGTTGACCTGGGTGGCCTAGTAAGCTCCCAAGAACAACCTAGGGGAGCAGAGGAGACCCACCAGTTCTAACTCCACCCCTCAGCCTCCAGGAATCCAGGCCCCCCAGACCCCTGTGGCGCCTCCTTCAGGCTACACCATTTCCCTGTTCAGCTGAGTTTGAGTCCTGGGGCCTTCACCTCCTGGCTCTGAGGTCTCTGGGGTATAGTTTTCCCATATATAAAAAGAGGGTAATAAAATAACAAAGTCTTAAGATTGCTTGAATTCCCTTCCAAGCCCCCCAAAATCCAGGCAAATAACAAACTGCTCAGCCACTCCAAAACACTTAGAACAGAAGGAACCGTCCACAAGGTGTCCTGGGAGATTCTCTCTCCCTTTCCTCCAAGAGGCAATGTACTTAGCTATTTCAGTTCTCCTCTCTCCTTTACCCTGTGTGACTGGGGCAGAATTCTGGGTCTGGTGAAGGGCAGAGTGGGGAAAATGGATCTGAGTGGAAAGGCAGGTGAGGCTTCCCCAGGTACAGGCTCTTCTAACCCCCTGGAAAGGTGTGCAGCTGTACTGCGGGCTCAAGACCTCCTCCCCTCCAACTCAGAGCGTAGTAGGGTTTGTGTGCCCCTCATGGACTACCTCCTAGGCCAGCCCCTCCTCACCAAGTGTTTTCTACCCTGCCTGCTGAGAGAAGCAATGTAATCAAAAGAAATCCAGATCAGTGTGTGGATGCTTCTTGTTGTTAAGTGCTGTTGAGTCGGTTCTCAGCTACCTGGCCAGCCGACTGGAAAAGATGCATATTTGTGCCCATTCCAAAATATGGTGAACCAACAGAATGCAGAAACTATCAAACAGTATCATTAATATCACACACAAGTTAAGCTTTGCTGAAGATAATTCAAAAACAGTTGCAGCAGTATATTGACAGGGAAAAGCCAGAAACTCAAGCCAGATGCAGAAGATATGCAGTAGAACAAAGGATATCACCGCTGCTAAAAGATGGGTCTTGGTTAAAAGCAGAGAATATCATAAAGATGTTTATCTTGTTTGATTGACTATTAAGAGGCATTTGGATGCATGGATCTTAACAAATTATGGATAGCATGTTGAAGTCTGGAAATTCCAAGCGGTAGTCATTCAAATAGGAAAGGACAGATACTACATGGTTTAAAATCAGGAAAGGTATGTGTCAGCCCATATCTATTCAATCTGCATACTGAGCAAATAATCTGAGAAGACACTATATAAAGGAGAATGATATCCGGACTGGTGGGAGACTCATTAACAACCTATGATAGGCAGATCACACAGCCTTGCTTGCTGAAAGTGAAGAGAACTTGAAGCCCTTACTGATGAAAATCAAAGACTGCAGCCTTCAATATGGATTGTACCTCAAAACAAAGAAAACAAAAATTCTCCCAGCTGAACCAGTAAACACTGAGAAAAGATACATATTGTCAAGGATTTCATTTTATTTGAATCTACAATCAAAGTCCATGGAAGCTGCAGTCAAAAAATTAAACAACTCTTACATTGGCAAATTAGTTACCAAAAAAAAAAATGTTTTTTAAAGAGCAAAGCTGTTACTTTAAAGACTAAGGTAGGCCTAACCCAAACCATGGTATTCTCAATCACCCTATGTACATGGGAACACCGAACGACGAATGACGAAGGCTGGAGAAGAGTTGATGCAAAGACTTCTAAATATACTGTGAACTGCCAGAAAAACAAATCTGTCTTGGAAGCAGTACAGTCAGAATGCTCCTTAGACATGAGAATGCCGAGACTTTCTCTTATGTACTTTGGATGTGACATCAAGAAGGACCAGTCCCTGGATAAAATGGAGGGTCAATGAAAAAAAGGAAGACCCTCAATGAGATGGATTGACACAGTGGCAGAACCACGGACTCAAGCTTAGCAATGATTGTGAGGATGGTGGAGGACTAGACAGTGTTTCGTGCTGTCGTACACGGGATCAGTATGAGTCGGAACTGATTCGAAGACACCTAACAACAAGGAGGATGGAGCCAGACCATGTCTGTCATGGCTTGGTTGCTATGGCCACATTTCACACAGGACACTACAGAAAAGATGCTCTCTAACAGGATTTCACAGGAGTCTTGGGGTAGTGCTGCAGGATAATGCACTGGACAGCAAGATCAGTTTAAGCCACAAGGTCAGCAGTTCAAACTCACCAGCCGCTTCTCAGAAACCTTATACACAGGGTCGTTATGAGTCAGAATGGACTTGACGGCACTTAACAACAACAGGAATTAGCCTGTTAGCAAGCAGGGATGAAAAAGAAAGAGAAAGTCCAGAAACTGAGGATTTGCAAGATTGGAAAACACAGCTGTTTCTCATTTCTGCCCAATGAAAGAGAAAACTAAGTAAGAACTTTAGGCACTCGGTGGCTGAAGGCCGGGGGTCCCATCAGTAGAAAGAAAACGCTTCTCCTGAGAGAAAGCTTGCTCCAACTGGGAGAAGAGTTAGGGCATGCACTTGGGGGAAGCTGAGCTTGGACACAAACCCTTTTCCCTGGAATTGGAAGAAGATGTGATTCCCCCACCCCAATTTCAACTTTTCATCATCCAGACAACCTAGAGTTAGAATCCAAGGCCATTTTTGGAAAATCCTGCTTTTTGCATAACAAGTGGGTAAAATAGACATAGCTCCTGCTCCTCTGGCAGTTAGTTGATTCTGCAAAATTCAAGTTAGAAATGACATTTTAGTAACACTTCTGACATATTGATGTTTAGAATGTATGATATGATCTTAGCACAGATATGAGGGTTAAATTTAACTTTGTCTATGTCCCCAAAAATGTATTGTTTGAGAAGTCTAATTGTGAATTTAAGATTTTCTGTACAGATTCTTCAACATGGATTAGCCACAAATAATCAATAAAGAAATTTTCTAGACTTTGGGCAAATAAAAGATAAAACTAAGAAATACTCTGGGATAAATGTGAATGTTGTTAAGTGGTGTCAAGTTGGTTCCAACTCAAAGCCACCCTGTAGAGGGTTTTTGAGAAGCAGCTAGTAGGTTTGAACCACAGACCTTACAGTTAGCAGTTCAGTGCTTATCCTATAGCACCACAACAAAAAAAATAATTTATTGTTGTTGCTAGGTGCCATAGAGTTTGTACCAGCTCACAGTAACCTTATTATGCACAGCAGAATGAAACACTGCCTGGTCTTGTGCCAACTGCACAATCCTTGCTACACTCAAGACCATGCCTGCTGCCCCTATACCAATCCATCTCATTGGGGTCTTCCTCTTTTTCGATGACCCTGCATTTTACCAAGCATGATGTCCTTCTCCAGGGACTGATCCCTTCTGATATGTCCCAAGTATGAGAGACAAAGTCTGGCTGTCGTGGCTTCTGAGGAGCATTCTGGCTATACTTCTTCCAACACAGATTGGTTTGTTCTTTTGGCAATCCATGGTACTTTTAATATTCTTCTCCAACACCATAATTCAAATGCATTAATTATTCTACGGTCTTCTTTATTCACTGTCCAACTTTCATATGCATATGAGGTTATTGAAAATACCATGGCTTGGATCAGGCACACCTTAGTTCTCAAGTTGACCTCTTTGCTCTTTTTCAACACTTAAAAGAGGTCTTGTGCAGCAGATTTGCCTAATGCAATACATCATTTGATTTCTGAAATGCTGCTCCGATGAGTGTTGATGGTGGGTCCGAGCAAAATGAAGTCTTTCACAACTTCAGTCTTTTCTCCATTTATTGTGATGTTATTTATTGGCCCAGTGGTGAGGAGTTTTGTTTTGTTTACATTTAGGTACAACCCATACCAAAGGCTGTGGTCTTTGATCTTCATCAGTAAGTATTTTAGGTTTTCTTTGCTTTCAGGAAGCAAGGTTGTATCATCTGCATATCGCAAATGAGTCTTCGGCCAATCCTGATGCCATGTTTTTCTTCATATAATCCAGTTTCCCAGATTATTTGCTCAGCATACAGATTGAATAAGTATGGTGACACTGTTGCACACCTTTACTAATTTAAAACCATTCAATGTTCCCTTCTTCTGTTTGAACAACTGCCTCTTGGTCTATGTACAGGTTCTTCATGAACACAATCAAGTGTTTTGGAATACTCATTCTTCACAATGATGTCCATAGCTTGTCATGATCCACACAATTGAAATCAAGCACAGGTGAATAAAGCACAGTCAATAAAACACAGGTGAACATCTTTCTGGTATTCTCTGCTTTCAGCCAAGATCCTTCATTCCCAGTCCTTGTCTGAATCTGGCTTGAACCTCTGGCAGTTCCCTGCCAATGGACTATTGCAACCATTTTTTAACAATCTTTAGCAAAGTTTTGCTTGCATGTGATATTAATGATATTCTCAAATGATTTCTGCATTCCGTTGGGTCACCTCTCTTTGGAATGAATACAAATATGGATCTCTTCCTGTCATTTGGCCTGTGATAAATAAAGTCTAATTAATATTCAGTCTTGGTAGTGGTGGTGATTGTGTGCCATCAAGTTGATTCCTAATCATAGTGACCCTATACAGGATTTCCGAGCCTTTAAATCTTTACATGAGCAGAAAGCCAGATCATATCAGGAGCATGGCCACTTTTTGTTAAAACTTCTAAATGGACTAAGAAAACAAGAAAATCCTCTTGGTTACACACAGTAAGTCTGGAGTAAAAGAATAGACAGTGTCTTTCAGGGAGGTTCGCAAACTGAAGGTTCATGTGGTGAAATCTAACAAAAAATTGAATGTGTCTTTTGGCTCAAGAAGCTGAAAGGTGACAGATAGATTTAAAAAGCAAAAACTGCTCAGATTCTGAAGTGGGTTGTACTATCAAAAGAGGCACCAGCCTAGGTTAAAAGGGCTATAACTTTAAGATAAACCACTGCTGGGTTCCAGAAGGCAGAAAGCAAACAGAAAGCTGCTCAGCTCATAAGGAGGACTCTTCTCCAGTAGCCAACAAGATGATGGAAAAGGAAAGTCTCCCCAAAGATGGCCTGAGGACCTGGATGGAGAACAATGGCCTAGGAAGCCAATCCCAGGGAGCAGAATGGGGCATAACCACGGAACACGGAGCATTCCATTCGCCCAGGGAAGGTAGCCCTCACCACATCCACCCAGCAGGATTCAGAATTTCTTAGCTCCCCTTCTTCCACTTTCTGTAAAGAGTGCTTCTTGGGTGTCTCATTTCTATTCTACCACTGTCCTGGAAGACGCACAGCTAGAATGTGCCTTAGAAGCGAGGATGGTGAGACATCATCTCTCATACTTTGGACATGTTGTCAGGAGGGACTAGTCCCTGGAGAAAGGACATCATGCTTGGAAAAGTGGAGGGTCAGCAAAAAAGAGCTAGAGCCCAACAAGATGGACTGATACAGTGGCAGCAACAATGTACTCAAACATAACAACAATTGTGAGGATGGCATTGCTTTGTTCTGTTGTGTATAATGCTGTTGTTGAGGTTAGGTGTCATTAAGTCAATTTGGACTCATAGTGACTCTGTATAGGGTTTCTGAGGCTGTGAATCTTTATAGGAGCAGAAATTCTCATCTTTCTCCTGCAGAGCGCTTGGTGGGCTCAAAACTCAGATCTTGTGGCTAGCAGTCCAGTGCTTATCCTACAGAGCCACAGCATTTAGGTACGTATCTAAATGTAGATTTAGATACGTATCTAAATGCTTCTTCCCAGTTTCTATACTTAACTCATTATGTCAACAAACAGTATGGGGAACAGCAATATTCCATGGGCGAAACACAACCGCAGAATGGTGAGACCAGGATTTGAATCCAGACAAGCCTGGATCCTATCCACTAGGTCTCTGTGAGAAAGGCACAGAGAAGGACTTGACCCTCGAGTACATTACATAAGAAAAATCTGAGGGAGAAGGGAGAGAGCAGAAGTAATGGGCTGCTGTCAGGATTGTTCAGGAGACCTGGGTACACGCAAAGAACCAGAGCTCCTAGTGAAAGAAGTGGGATGAAAGAAAAGTGATGGAGGAGAGCTCTTGCTGTGGGTTGTAAATTAGACCTTTTGAAGTTCCTTGGGAAACACAAAGAAATCCAGAAAATTCACTTAATTTTTTTTTTTTTTTTAACATTTTATTGTGGTTTGGGTGAAAATTTTGCAAAGCAAATTAGTTTCCCATTCATCAAAGTTTTGTTGCATTTTGTTTCGTGGCATGAGTTGCTATCCCCTCAATGTAATAGTACTCTTTCCACTCCTCCTTGGATTCCCTGTTTCCATTCGCCCATCTCCCCTGGCCCTCCCTGAACTTTGTTTTTGGGCAAATGCTGCCCTTTTGGTCCCATAAGGTTGATTATTCTGAGAAGCAAGTTCCTCACAGTGTTACTGTTGACTTTATATGCCTGCTTATTTAGCTGAAGGAATCCTGGTGTGGCGCTGAGGGTGAATGTGCTAGACTACAAAGTTGGTTTGAACCACAAGATCGGTAGTTCAAGCTCACCAGCCATTCCTCAGAAACCCTGTACAGGGTCGCTATGGGTCAAAACCGATTCAACGGCACTTACCAACAACAATTCAGCTGAAAGGTAAGCTTCAGGAGTGGGGTAAGTTCCAGGTTTGAAAAGTGTCTAAGGACCATCAGCAGGGTAAACACTGGACTTCAAACCACAAGATCAGTGATTTGAGCCCACCTGTCATTCTGCAGGAGAAAGATGAAGATTTCTGTTTCCTCAAAGATTTGTTGTTGTTGTTAAATGCCATTGAGTCAGTTTCAACTCATAGCAACCCTGAATAGGGTTTCCTAAGAACATCTAGTGGGTTTGGATTGCCGACCTTGTACGTAGGAGTCCAGTGTTTATCCTACAGTGCCACAACAGGACTCCAGAAGGGACTTACAGCCTCGGAATCTCTATAGGGTCACTATGAGTTGGTACCAACTTGATGGCACTTAAGACCTTAACAACAAGAGCCACAATCTCAAGGGCTCTCCTAGTCTCTATCAAACCAATACGTCTGACCATTTTTATGATTTTGAATTTTGTTCTTCATTTTTCTTCCATTCTGTCCAGGACCTTCTATTGTGGTCCTGAACAGAGCAATGGATAGTGATAGCCAGGCACTGTCTAGATCTTCTGGTCTCAGGGGGTGGAGGCTGTAGTTTGTGTGGTCCATTAGTCCTTTAGATTAATTGTTTCCTTGAGTCTATGACTTTTTTCACTCTTCTTTGCTCTGAATAATCATATCTCTGTTCAAAAGCTTTTAAGACCCCAGTTGATACTCACCAAAGTAGGAGGTACAACATTGTCTTTATGGACTGTGTTAGTTGTCCCATTGACCTAGGTGCTCCCTGAGACTTTGGTTCTAAGCCCCCAAATTCAGTGACTCAGTTCCTCAAGGTGTTTGGTTATGACTAGGAAATTTGCCCCTTATGTTACTGTTGTTGTTAAGTGCCGGCAAGTTGCTTCTGCCATATAGCGACCCAGTATAGGGTTTCTGATGTTGTAAATCTTTGTAGGAACAGAAAATCTCATCTTTCTTCACCGGGGCAACTGGTAGGCTTGAAGCACCGACCTTGTGGTTCAAAGTTCAAAGTACAGTCCATATCCTACAGAACCACCACACTCCCATATATGCCCCTTATATGTGCTACTATATGCCCGGATATATTTGCAGCACATACGAATACGTATGTAGAAATATATATATACATATCTTCTGCCAAACCTATATAAGCTCATAGGTGTGCTCCCATATGCCATCCCACACCTGTTTGGCTTGCATATCTACCTATGTTTCTACTCATAAGCTATTATTTTTTATTACTGTTGTTGCAAGACTATGTATGTAACTGTATTTACTGTTATTGCCTTTAACTCTTGTGTACCTCCCAGGATTTCTCATGGTGTGCTGACCTCCATCTTATTGTGCATTGCTTTTCCTTTCATCCAATTTAATACTTCATACCAAGTCCTGGTGTGTGGTGTGATAGTGGCAGCAGCAATGAGGTCAAGTGTGGCAAGGATTGTGAGAATGGCATAGGATTGAGTAGTGTTTTGTTCTGATGTGCATAGGGTCGCTATGAATTGGACCCAACTCAACTGCACCTAATAACAACATAGGGTTTCTGAAGCTATAAATATTCACAGAAGCAGACTACCTCATCTTTTCCCCATGGAGTAGCTGGTGGGCCCAACACTTAACCATTGTGCCCCCAAGGCTCCTTCTGGAACTAATAGCAATGATCACACACAAAAAAATACCAGGAAAGGATAAATGCTGGTGAGGGTGTGGGGAAAAATGGGACTCACAGCGACCCTATGCACATCAGAACAAAACACTGCTCAATCTTCCTATTTTTCTCTGACTCTACATTTTACTAACCATGACATCCTTCTCCAGGGACTGGTCCCTCCTGATAATATGTCCAAAGTATGAGAGAAGTCTCTCGATCCTGGCTTCTAAGGAGGATTCTAACTGTACTTCTTCCGATACAAATTGTTTTGTTCTTCTGTCAGCCCATGCATGGTACTTTTAATATTCATCTTCAACACCATAACTCAAATACGTCAATTCTTCTATGATCTTTCTTATTCTTTGTTCAACTTTCACATGCATATGAGGCTATTGAAAATACCATGACTTGGGTCAGGCACACTTTAGTCCTCAAACGGATATCTTTGCTCTTGAACACTTTACAAAGGT
>NW_006409809.1:0-565 GCF_000296735.1 Chrysochloris asiatica | reverse complement strand
TTTCTCCATTGATAAGAATGTTGTTTATTGGTCCAGTGGTGAGGATTTTTGTTTTCTTGACATTGAAATGTAATCCATATTGAAGGCTGTACTCTTTCATCTTCATCAGTAAATGTTTTAAGTCCTCTTCACTTTCAGCAAGCAAGATTGTATCATCTGTATATCACAGGTTGCTAATGAGTCTTCCTCCCATCCTGATGCCACGTTTTTCTTCATAGAACTCAGCTTCTTGGATTATTTGCTCAGCATACAGATTGAATAAGTATGGTGAAAGAATACAACCTTGTCACTTTTAATTTTAAAACATTCAGTGTTCCCATGTTCTGTTCAAACAACTGCTTCTTGGTCCTGGTACAGATTCCTCATGAGCACAATTAAGTGTTCCGGAATACTTATACTTTGCAATGTTGTCCATAGCTTGTCATGATCCATACAATAGAAAGCCTTTGCATAGTCAATAAGGCACAGGTAAACATCTTTCTGATATTCTCTGCTTTAGCCAAGATCCATCGGACATCAGCAATGATATCCCTCGTTCCACAGCCTCTTCTGAATCCGTCTTGAA
>NW_006409808.1:0-23893 GCF_000296735.1 Chrysochloris asiatica | reverse complement strand
TTTTTTAAAAAAAATAATGAAGATGATAAACACTGCTGAAAGAGATTAAAGACTTAACTCAATACAATCCTGATCAAAACGCTAACCACATTCTTTACAGGAAAAAAAAAAAAGCCTCAACTTTCTATAGAAAGGGCCAAATAGCTGAAACAATGCTAGCGATCAAATGCTAAGGAAAAAAAAGAACAAAGTAGGAAGACCCAAACCTCCAGATTTTAAAACATACTTTGGAGTCCTGGTGTGGTCCTGTAGGTTCAAACCCACCAGCCGCTTCTTGGGAACCCTATTCAGGGTTGCTATGAGTCAGAACGGACTTGGCAGCACTTAACGACATGGCGTTACAGTGGAGTCTTGGTGTGGTACTGTAGGATAAACACTGGACTGCTAACCACAAGCCTGGTGGTTCAAACTCACCAGCCGCCCCTCAGAAATCCTATACACGGTCACTATTGAGTCAGAACCAACTCAAAGGTACTTAACAACAACAACATAGAGTTACAGGGATTATATAATACTAGCCACATAGAGAATGAAGTAGAAATGAGAGTTCAGTAAAATCTATGCTCAACTGATCTTTGACAAAGGGTGCTAAGTCTCTGCTTGAAGGGGGAAAGAAGAATCTCTTTAGGAAATGGTGCTGGGAAAGTTTAATTTCCATATGCAGAAAAATGAAACAGGATCCTAGCCTTACACCAGAAGCAAAAGCAAATTCAAAATGGACTAAGGACCTAAATATGCAAACTAAACCCATCAAATTCTTAGAAGAACAAGCAGGAACCATGCTGACAGTCTTAGCTCATAACAATGAATTATCTATTACAATAGCAAAAGCACACCCAGCAAAAGATAAATAATACGGGGGATTGCAGAAAAATTTAAAACTTTGATCCATCAAAAGACTTTAACCAAAGAAGTGAAAAGACAAGCTACAAACTGGGACAAGAATGTAGTAAAATTAAAAAACATGTAAAACTTTGACAACTTACAACAGACAGACAATAACCTAATCCTCCAAGTGGCCAAGGACTTTATTATACATTTCACCAAAGGGGCATTCAAATGACCATCCAATACATGAAAAGGCGTCAGCATCATTAGCCACCAGAGATGCAAATCAAAACCTCAAGGAGACAACAACACTACACTCCCACTATGATGGCTAACAGAAAAAAATAAAACAACAACCACCCCAAAACAGAAAATAACAAAGTCTGCAAAGATGTGGGGAAAACTGGAAGCCTTTTCTATTTCTGGTGGGAATTGCCAAATGGTACAGCTGCTGTGGAAAATAGTGTGGTGGTTCCTCAAACTCAAAACAGAACTGTGGCACTGTTTTGCTTACACGAGGTGGGCAGTTCAAACCCATCAGCCGCTCCTTGGGAACCCTATTCAGGGTCACTATGAGTTGGAACTGACTCGATGGCACACAACCACCACCACGTGACCCAGCAATTCTACCTAGCTAATTTCCAAAACACCTGAAAGCACAGACTCAAATAGAGAGACGTACACAACAAAGTCCACTGCAGCACTACTCACAATAGGCAAAGGTAGAGACAACCTCAGTGCCCATCAGCATATGAAAAGATAAACAAAACGTGGCTTAGACATACAAGGGGGCTTCAAAATTCACGGAAAATTCATTATCTTTTCATTCCATTTTCCACAAACTTTCTGAAGCCCCCTCATATAATGGACTACTACTTGTGGTGTAGTGGACCATCTAATGTCTCTCGTTGTTAAGTACCGTGGAGTTGGTTCCGACTCATAGCGACCCTGTACAGGGTTTCCGAGGCTGTAAATCTTTACAGGAGCAGAACGCCTCAACTTTCTCCCGTGGAACCACTGGTAGTTTTGAACTGCTGACCTTGAGTTGACAGCCTGACTCGTAACCACTATGCTACCAGAGCTCCAGTCTGAAACTCTCACCAATGTTTTTGCCCTACTGGGTCTGGGTAAGAGAAGCTGGCAGAAATATTGATAGGATGACAAGATTCAGCTGTGGACGTTAACCGACGTAATGCCCAGAGAGTGTCTTCAGGCTGAAGCTCAGGGTGGTGTGGTGCGTCCTAGTGTGAGAAATGTTGGCAATACGGACAAACACTCAAGAAATCCAATCTGTGCTCATTTTAGTGAGAGTAAGGTTTTCTTTACTCAATTTTGCAAAATCAGGCACCCAACCCAGTAGACACAGGCAGATGCCCCGCATGGCCGGCTCACAAAGAGTTTTATTCCTGGTTTCCCTCCTCCGCCATTTAGAATGTGATTCACAATCTAGCCCTGATGGTGCCCCATGGCCTAATGACTGTATCCTTAGTTAAAGTTCTTAGTCCTAGAACAGATTTCTCTCCCCATCCCCAAATTCATCCTGCTTACCTACCCCTGGGTGTGAATCAATAACCTATGCCTGATCTAGCAATCTCGAGTGCCCTTTATTCCTGAAGAGGGACCATCTTGAGAATTTCTCACACAATAGACTGGACAAACTATGCCCTGAACATTTCTGGCCCCAAATTGTAACCTGTTAACTTTCCTAATAAACTCCTTAAATGTGAGTTTGGTGTCTGAGTTGTGTGTGGCCCAAGCGATGAATTATTGAACCCCGTTGAGTGGAGAGTGTCGTGGGAGGGATGGTTGGTGTTTTGTACTACTCAGCAAGCGAAATGAAGTCTTGATACATGCTACAGTATGGAAAGAACTTGAAGTCAATAATAAAAGGATAAATACGACTTCGCTTAAAAAAAAAACAAGATAAAAAAGGCAAATGTATAGAGACAAAAGTTTATTACACCTATAAAACGTTGAATTGGCAAATGTGTGTGATAAATATATTTACAACAATGACAAAGGAAAAAGGGTAGTTACTGATGCTACTTATGTAGACACCAAGGGGTCCTTGGTTTGGAGGTTTATCGGATAATCCAGTGAATTTACCTAATCATGGTATTTCTCTATGCTTCTGTTTTATCTCCTACCTTGTTGCCTTAAGAGCTCCCAAGCAGCCATTCAAGACACAACCATTGTCTCTCTTCACCAGGAGCAACAGAGGAAGGAAGAGTCAGGAAAGGAAAGGTGTGGCCAAAAGCCTCCAGGAACAACAGACTCCTTAACCAAGACACCCTAAGAACCGGGTGGTGCCTTGTTACCATTATGACAAATTTTAAAAGAGTCTATGTTAGAATCCGGACTCCTGGTCAGGTGCTGTAGAATCAGCACTGGACTTTGAACCACAGGTCAGCAGCTCAAACCCACTAGCTGCTTCTCAGAAATCCTATCTATAACATGGTCACTCTGGGTTGGAACGGACTCGAAGGCACTTACAAACAGCAATAACATATTAGAATCCTCATTAAAAAGAAGAAATACAGTACAGAATTTCAGATTCTCATGGATCCAGACTTCATAAAGCCATGGAACTGGGATCAACCCTGAAGCTACTCACCTCAGATTTTGTAAATCTTAAACCAAAAATATGCCCTGCAGTCTTCCTAAAACTAAGCAACATTTTAGCTTAACTAGTAAGGAATGTCTGCCTTGAGCATGTGCTCCTTTAAGACCTCCCAACATGGATCAAATTCACAACTACTCCAAAGACAAGGTGGAAACCTTAGGGGACAGAGGTTATATTAATGTGCGTGGAACAACTCACAAAAAGAGGGTGAAAATACACAACTTGAAAAATGTACTCAATGCCCCTAAATTGTACATGTAGAATCTGTTGTATCGGTATATAGTTCACTGTGTATATTCTCAACAACTACTAAATAAAATATAAAGGTTTAAAAAACAAAACAAAAAACCCCCACAATTTTAATAAAGGCCCCACTGTGACAGATGAGCTCACTGGAGACCATCCAGCCTGCCTCTTGGAGCCA
This sequence comes from Chrysochloris asiatica, assembly GCF_000296735.1. NCBI lineage: Eukaryota > Metazoa > Chordata > Mammalia > Afrosoricida > Chrysochloridae > Chrysochloris > Chrysochloris asiatica. Next base: position 20,018 of record NW_006409808.1, on the reverse strand, counting down.
GAGCTGTCCTGCCATTAATAACAGTTTCCATGGGGGCCATTCAGTCAGCAAGGCCCTAATTCAGTACCTGGGGTGTGGATGTGTGGGGGTTGGGGGGGTGGGAGAGCGTCAGGATGCAGGGGCAGCCTTTGCTTGCACCTGGCAGTGGTAAGGAAGTTCTCATGGCTGGCCTTTTAGGGAGCTTCCCCTACAAAGAGTCAACATTTGACTTGGGTCCAAAGGCCCCACAGGGCGGGTCTAAACCCACTTCAGTGCACCTGGTCCTGAGCCTCTGGAACGTCCCCTATCTCCTGAAAGAACAATCTCATCTTTCCTGCCACTTTCCACCTGAAATTCTGCTCCCAATGCTCTTAGCTCTTACCTTCCTCCGAGCTCTCTGCAAAACCAGACCTCAGGTGTAGTCTGAGAAGCAGGGCAGGACCATCACCTCCCTCCTTCTTGGGGAAGCAGCGCCCCCCAACCCCATTGGAACTTTGGGGGTTTCTGTGTCTATTGTAATCGCTTGATATACTCACTGCTTTCAAACGTCTAGAGTGCTGTCTCAGTGGTTTTCTATCCACCAATGTGCTGTCATTACAAACCCCCCTGGGTTTGCCATGGTCCACTCAGCATCTCTGTGGTACACATCACCTGACTACCACAACTCAGCACACACTCCCATCTTCTCAGAGCAGCACCAGGAGGCCCTCCATACAGTGTAAGTGCTAGGCCTCGCCTCTCGCTTACCGGCCTAATAGCTGTGCTGAAAGCAAATAGTTGCCCTGGATAACCTGGGGGCTCACAGCTCACATGCCAACTACTACCTGGTGTCTCCGAAGGCTGCTGGAGTCAGCCCTCATTCCCCAGGGGGACGGAACACCGCACTCCAGTCCATTCATACACTGAGTATACCGTTGGATTTCAAGTGCTCTACAAGAGTGTTGTTGCTGTGTAGGACAAGCACTGGACTGCTAATCATAAGGTTAGCAGTTCAAGCCCACATGCTGCTCTGCAGGAGAAAGATGAAGCTTTCTGCTCCCACAAAGATTTATTACAGCCTCAGAAACCTATACAGTGTTGCTATGAGTCAGAACCAACTCAAAAGCACTTACCAACAAGGGAAGAGCCAGAGTACCTAAACAAGGGAATCTAGATATGTTGTGCTAGAAAAGGAAGCAAAACCTCCTAGAACAAGGGACTCACTCAGTTGAGGGCAGAACCTTCCAGTCCATGTACTCCACAGCCATCCCACAAACACACTAGGGATCCTTGTTAATTTCTCCACCACAACCCTGGGCCGCTCACCAGCATCCTGCCTGACTTCCAAGGATGCAGGGCTATGACAGAGCCTGGAAAAATAGCAGAAGCTGGAAGAAGAGCAGAGGGCTGATGAAGCAGGCCTGGACTACAGCAGGGACTTTTATGGCGAGACCTTCCGCAGGCCCTCTCCATCATGGAGCTGAGACGGTGCTGCTGCTGGTGGTTACATGCCGTGGAGTAGGTTCCTACTCACAGCGACCCCGGGAAGGGTTTCTAAGGCTGTACATATTTATGGGTGCAGAAAGCCTTATCTTTAACCTGCAGAACGGCTGGTCATTCGAACTGCTGACTTTGAGGTTAGCAGGCCGACTCGTAACCACTACGTTACCAGATACCAGAGCTCCTTATGGAGCGGAGATCGTCAATGATATTTTTGAGTGTTAAATCCTTAAATCTTTTTTTTTTATTCCTTATTAGATTTTTTACACTTTATTGACATATAATTGACACGTAGTAAGTAAACAGCACATAAAGTATACAATTTGAGACGTTTTGACATCTTTAAATCTGTTTTTATCTAAAAATTTAAATACATAATTTAAATCACACAGCTCAGATCATCCCTACTTATATATATTTTTAAATGAAACTAATATAAACACACAGCAGGGAAATTCAAACAGAAAATGAAGGTTGCTGTTAAGTACTGTGGAGTCGATTCCAACTCATAGCGACCCGGCACAGGGTTTCTGAGGCTGTAAATCTTTACGGGAGCAGAAAGTCTCATCTTTCTCCCATGGAACAGCTGGTAGTTTCAAACTGCCAACCTTGAGGTTAGCAGCATGATTTGTAACCTAGATGCTACCAGAGCTCCTTGAACATGAAGGTACTACATGGAAAGTAGAAGCCTCTCCATTCCTCCACACACTTCCCCAAATGTCACCACTGAGCAGACGCTAAAGTGTCATTCATTGGGGACCCCAACCACCAGACACATATGCATATGCTGTGACGGGGAAGGGTGTGTGAACTTGAGCAGGTCATGATTCTCAGTGGTACAGACATCCATCTCCATGCTGAGATCCGATCTTCATAACCACCTCTATGGTGAGATCGGCTGTGAGCAGCCAATCAATTCAAAGTGAATCTTCTCAAGGGCATGACCCACTTCCAGCATATATGGATGTTCTGGCTAAGCTTTCTTACACTTGCTGGATCTAGAACTTACATATGGCTGGTCATCCTCTGACCTCTGGTTCTTTGGACTTGAGTCAGCAGCAGTCTGTCGTATTGCCTGCTTTTCCTGGGAGTTGTTAGACTCTACAGTCTTGTGACTCGCAGCAAACAGCCTGCTGTCTGACCTGCCGATCTTGGGTTCTTCAGTGGCTGAAGGAAGCTAAGTGAGATGGGAGAAGCCTCCAATCTGACATCTGGACTTGGAATTTGTTAGCCTCTACAACCACACGAGCTATTTCTTCAAGGTAATTCTCTATCTAAAAGCTTCACTAGTTTTGTTTCTCTAGAGAACCTAGCTGACACATGTAAATGTACATTAAATACATATACACATATATATATCCAGATGCCATCATGTCATGGTGACCCCATGCATGTCAGGGTAGAACTGCATGCCACAGGGTTTTCAACGGCTGATGTTTTGACAGTAGATCACCAGGCCTCTGGGTAAGAACCTTCAAACTTTTAGTTAGCAACTGAACATGTTAATCATTTCACAGTGGTTACGAATCGGGCTGCGAACCTTAAGGTCAGCAGTTCAAAACTACCAGCTGCTCCGTGGGAGAAAGATGAGGCTTTCTGCTCCCATAAAGATTTACAGCCTCAGAAACCCTATGCAGGGTCGCTATGAGTCTGAATCGACTCCACAGCACACCACCATCACTACCACCACCAGGGATTCCATACAAATGTGCATGGTGGTGGTAATGTGCCGTAAAATTGGTTCCAACTCACAGCGACCCTGTACAGGGTTTCTGAGGCTGTAAATCTTTACGGTAGCAGAAAGTCTCGTCTTTCTTCCGCGGAACAGCTGGTAGTTTTGAACTACTGACCTTGCGGTTCACAGCCTGACTCGTAGCCACTACACTACCAGAGCTCCTTAAAAATGTGTATACACTCATGTAATTTATTTTTTGTTAAGTGCCTTCAAGCCAGTTCTGACTCATACCGACCCTGTACAGGCTTTCCAAGGAGTAGCTGGTGGGTTTGAAACACCAACCTTGAGGTTAAGCAGTACTTTGCTGATCCTACAATAGTAATTCTTTAAAAGCAAGAGACTGATTTGTGTTATCTGCAAATCCTGCCTACCTCAGTAACAAAGTTAAGTTGGAGCCAGCTCAGGTGTATTCTCTCATAGTCCTACCTCGTGTACCACTGAGAACTACATGGGGAGATTAGGAGTCAGCCAACCCTCCCCAGTCTACAACTCCAGTCTTTGTATGCCACCCTAGTGGGCTGGGGTACTTGTTCACAGGGCTGGGCAAGAGGATGGAGGCAACACTTAAAAGCAAGGTATAAACACAGGCCTGGAGTCCCAAACTCCTTCCCTTGGCCAAAAGTATGAAAGAAATGCCTATTTAAAGTGAACAAGTCCCAACCAAGCTCAACCAAGGTGCCAGGCTCTCAGCCTTCCAAACCTCACTGCCCCATGGCAGGAGAAGGGGCCTAAATTGCCCCATCTCTCAGGACTTTCTTCCTCTTGGATTCAGGGCTCAGAAGGCTTTCTGCACAGACTCACAACCGCCTACTCTGAAAGGGAGAGTGGAGATGGTGACGTTTCCAGCTACAGGGACAGGGTTTGTCCCAATCACAAACACAAGGGGGAGAGGTTTTGTGGGAGAACCTGGCCTGGTTATAGAAAGACCTGCCTGCCTTCCTCTGATAGAAATGCACTTGAACCTTGAAAGTTGCTTTAGAACGAAATGAATTAGTGTATATAAAGCATTTAGAAGTGTACTAATCGGGCTGCTAACCTCAAGGTCAGCAGTTTGAAACTACCAGCTGTTCCGTGGGAGAAAGCTGAGGCTTTCTGCTTCCATAAAGATTTATAGCCTCGGAAACCCTGTACAGGGTGACTATGAGTCGGAACCGACTCCATGGCACATAACCATCACCAAGGCACATTATAATTTCTTTGCAAAAAAGTTGTGCTCTCATGATATCACTTTCTCTATACATAAAATAGCAAACAGGATTAAGATGGTCTCTGGGAGTCCTGGGCCCTTTGATAATAATACACAGGAGCAGGGTGTGAGGCTGGGGAGGGAGGGAGTCAGGTCTCTTTGAAGGGCAAATGAAGCTGCTCTGCCACATGCCTTGGTCAGGGCTGTGCTGGATTTTCCAACCTCCTGGAGAAAGCACCAACAGGAAACTGGCAATGTTTTCCTTCCATTCCCTCTGAATGCCGGGTGTCAGGGGCTGGCTGGGCCAAGCCCTAGGAGCAGGGAAGCAGCAGAAGCAAGATGGTGGGGGAGGCAGGCAGGGTGAGAAACTGCTGAGCAAAAGGAAGCCACAAAAGCACAAAGCTCCGACTCTGCCCCCAAGGCCCTCACTCAGTACTTTCACTTGACGGAAACCTTTCCGTTCTAGCTGCCTTACTAGAGCAGTTCATCGGCGGCCCACACCAAACACGCTCCCAGAAGAGCAGGCACGTAACTGAATGCCAAGCTCAAATCAGGATTTCTGGGGAGTGGAAACTGAGCAAGAGAGAAGAAGATGAAGACAGATAGGGTGTTGATAGCTGGCTGGCACCCAGCTCTGAAGGTGACAGAGCCACAGAGCTACCAATGGCAGACACATTAGCAGCAACAGAGAAAGTCCCCGCCCAAGCCCCGTCTCCAGGATGTGGTTGTGTTTCTATGTGTCATTCAGTCATTTCACACAGGGAAGTAAGATCTTCCTAGTTCTTAACAGCAGGTCAGAAGTAGCTTCCCCAGGACCACCATGAGCACCAAAGCAGGAAGGACCAACTGAGTATCCCTGTGGGTATCACCCAGGCACAAGGCCTCCAGAGGTTCTCAGCATCCTTGGCCTGTCTCCCTTCACTAGCAAATCCTTCCATTCCCTGAAATGTCTAACCCAGGCCTTATTTCTTAGAGATAACCTCAGCCCATTGGGACGGCTCCAAACTCCAAGCCCTACTGCACTCACTGTCTATACAACACAACACAAGCCTTGAACACCTCGGCTGGAATGGGACTTGGGGCGCTCCTCCCTATAATTTCTGTCCGTTTCTCTGCTGGAGGGTTCTTTTACCCCCAATTCCTCTTTCTCTCCCACATTTAAACCAGTTCTCCCACTGTTATGAACTGAATTGTATGGCCTCCAAAATGGGTGTTTGGCTCCTAACCCTTGTACCTATGGCTGCAGTGCTATCTGGAAATACGATTTTGCTTTTTATGTTAATGAAGACATAGTGCAGGCTATGTCTTAACCCTAAAACACAGCGGTCTCGGGCCTGTTGCATGAATTTTAGCAGAGCCTACACAGCACACAGCTCTGTTAGTTGCTCACCAACAGAGGTGACAGAAGATTTGGGCTGGAGTGATTTCAGTTCTAGCTCTAGCACACAAGCTTGAGAATAGAGTCTGACGTCTTAACTGTAACTTGGGGGGAATAATCTCTCTTCAAGTGCAATACTTCTCACAACAACACAGGATTACAGACAGCAACGCACCAGCATGTACAAGGTACCCTGCTTGTTTTAACTTTCTCCCGAAGGAGCTCTGGTAGCACAGTAGTTACAAGTTGGGTTGCTAAATTTCATGATCAGCAGTTTGAAACTACCAGCGGTTCCATGGGAGAAAGATGAGGCTTTCTGCTCCCATAAAGATTTCCAGCCTCGGACCCCCTATTCAGGGTTGCTATGAGTCAGAACCCACTCCACGGCATACCACCACTACCAAGGAGCATTAGCCTGGGTGCTAAGTCCACCACTTGCTGTCTGCTTTTCCAGCATGGATGAGAGCTCAATAAAACTTTGCTCACTTGTGTTACAGGTCAACATATGTTATCTCAGCTCAGGGCTCTCTGGTGGGTTTTGTGGGGCCATCTGGCTGAGCAGACACAATTTCTTCAGGGGAAAAAAGAGCTGTAGGTCCAGTTTGCACTGGCAAAGCAGGCAGTCATACCCCAAGCGGCCAGCATCAGGTAACTAGGGGTGCCTGAGGTCATCTGGCCCTTTGAGGAGTTCATTCACTCTGGCCCATTCTCCACCCCATCTCATTCTCTACTATACAAATGGGAAATTGACCATCAGAAAGGGGGAAGTGACATGCCTGGGGAAGCAGTAAAACTGTCTCCCCTAACAAAGGCTCTGCTGGGGCTTTCCAGGAAATGGCCTGTTTAGGAGAGGGGCCATGCTAACCACGTGTGTGCACAGCATTTCTTCTTGTCAGATTCCACCACAAAGGCCTCTGGCTGGGAGCAGACAAGACTCATTATGGATTGTAGTGCATGCGCGATTCTTCAGTACTCCCAGGGTTGGTGGTTTCCTCTGCCACTAAGAAAACGTCATCCTTCAAAGTGGGCAAAACCAGTTATGACTGTACAAGGAAGTAAAATACAGAAATCTTACAGGTGGTCTGTTTGCAGTAAACAGAGTGTAAAATGGGCAAGGTCTTGTGGTGAATGTTTTCATCCTCCATGTGGCCCCCTAGGCTCCTGTCTCAGGGAGACTTGAAGACAGAGGACAAGTAGCAGCTGTTGAGGGTTGGGTCACATGAGCGCCTTAGCTGAGCCCATCACAGCTGCTCAGGGGGCTTTCCCAAGGGGTTACGGTCTATACTTCTTAGAAATCAGCCACCACTGAGAGTCCACTCAATGAACAGTGCATTTACAGAGCGCCTACTGTATATGTCCCAGGTAGTGGGGCAGGTGCTGGGTTATAACAGAAAACCAAAGAGACGAACTGTCCTTGAGACAGTATCTTTGCTTTCCTAGTAACTTTTCCAAGAGCCTCCCGCCCCACCCATGTCTTAACTATGGATCACAATAGAATGTCATCCAATATAGCGCTGGAAGGTGAGCCCAAGATATTATCAGTGACCATAAAGATGGTGCAAGACCAAACACCATTTATACATAGTCACCATGAGTCCAGACTGACTCCTGGCACCATCAACTCTATTAAAAGAGCTCACTAGTGGCAGTCCAGTAACTAACTGAAGCATGCTGCTGGACAGCTGCCCTCAAGTTGATTCTGATGTGTTACAGGATAAGACAACTCCATTTGGTCACACTTCCTAGGTGAGTTAATGGACTTCTGGTGTGGTGCTGTAGGATCAGCACTGAGCTACGAACTACAAGGTTGGAGGTTCAAACCCACCAGCTGCTCCTGAGAAACACTGTACAGGGTCACTACAGGTGAGAATCAACTCCACGGCACTTAACAACAGGTGAGTTAATACAGAAGTGCAAAGTATTTGTGCTACATAGGGACTTCAGTAAAACATGTTGTTGTTGTTAAGTTCTATAGACGGTTTAGACTCATAGCTACCCTGTATGGGGGCGGGGGGCAGGTGGTGGTGGTAATTTCTGAGACTTTGAATCTTCTCATAGGAGCAGAAAATCTTGTCTTTCTCCCCCAGAGTGGCTGGTAGACTCAAACAGCCGTCTTGTGGTTCACAGTCTGGTGCTTATCCTATGTAACCACCTATTATCATGAAATTCTGGAATTTCAGAGGCAAAGAAAAAAAAAACGAAAGCATTTCGGAAAAAAAAGGAAAGAAATCTATGAGAGCCAAAGTATGATGTGAGTATACCCCACATGAATTTAGGGACCATGTCAAGAAAAGGTTCGACACGATAAAGACTAGGTGCACGGTGGAACGACATGAAGAACATCATACATGAAGAAACCAAAAGACAGGAAATAAAGAAACGAGTAAAATAGTTTTCCAAAGAAACTCTGAAACTTGCTTTTGATTGTAAAGCAGTTACAGCTAATGGAACAAATGATGAAGTAAAAGCTGAACAAAAGGTTTCAAAGGGCAGCCAGCACAAGACAACAAAATACAGTATTATAGTGCTCTGTGCAAAGACCTGGAATCAGAAAACAAAAAGGGAAGAATATAAGCTAAAAGAATTGAAGAAAAACAAAAGTCTAGAGTTGCAATATTGAAGGATTCTATTGGCAAAATACTGAAGATGAGGAAGCGACAGAAAAAGATGGAAGGAATACATAGAGGTTCGGTACCAAAAAGAACTGGTTGATGTTCAACCAGTTCAGGAGGTAGCAGATGATCAAGAACCAGTGGTATTAAAGGAAGAAGCCCAAGTTATAATGAAGGTAGTGGCAAACAACAAGGCTCAAAAGATGGACAGGAGCCCTTGTGTAATGCTGCGGGTTAATGCGCTGGACTTCAAAGCTGGTTTGAACTGCAAGGTCAGCGGTTCAAGCTCAACAGCAGCTCCTCGGAAACCCTATTCAGGGTCACTGGGTTGGAACTGAATTGCTGACATTGGACAACAACAAACAGGGATTGACAGAACAGCAACTGAGATGTTTCAACAAATGGATGCAGCACTCTAAGCACTCACTCACCTATGCCAAGAAACCTGGAAGACAGCTACCTGGCCAGCAGAATGGAAGAGATCCTTATTTGTGCCCATTCCAAAAAAGGTGACCCAACACAAAGCAGAAATTATTGAACAGTATCATTAATAGCACATACTGTTAAAGATGCTTAAAAATTTGTTAGTAGGCGTCCATCAACAGGGAACTGGCAGAACTTCCATCCAGATTCAGAAGAGGATGTAGAACAGGGATACAAGCACTGCAGATGTCAGGTGCATCTGGACTCAAAGCAGAGAAGACCAGAAAGATGTTTACTCGTATTTTATCGACTTTCAAAAGGCAATTAAAAAAAAACAACCGAATTGACTTTGTAGCTCATAATAAATTATGAATCACACTGCAAAGAATGGAAATTACAGAATATTTAATTAGGCTCATGTAGAACCTGTACATAGACTGAGAGGCAGCTCAAACAGAAAAAGGGTGATTTAAAATCAGGCAAGATGTACATCTGAGTTGTATTCTTTCATCGTATTTATTCAATATGTATGCTGAGCAAATAATCTGAGAAGACAGAGATTATACATGAAGAAGAAAGTGGCACCAGGTTTGGAGGAAGGCTCATTAACATTACGTACATATGCAGATGACACCACTTTACCTGCAGAAACTGAAGAGGATTTGAAGCACTTTAACTGATGAAGATCAAAGATTACAGCCTTCAGTAGGGAATACACTTCAACATAAAGAAAATACAAATCCAAGCAACTGGTATAATAAACAACGTCATAATAAATACAGACGAGCTCAAAGTTGTCAAGGATTTCATTTTACTTAGATCCACAATCAACATCTACAGTGCCAGCAGTCAGGAAATCAAATGACGTACTGAACTTGAAAATCTGTTGCAAAAGACCTCTTTTAAAGTGTTAAGAAGTCACTTTGAGAACTAAGGTGCACCTGACCCAAGCTACCATATTTTCAATCTCCTCAAAGGCACGTGAAAGCTGGAAAATGAATAAGGAAGACCAAAAGAAAAACCGATGCATTTGTATTATGGGATTGGTAAAGAATATTGAATACACCATGGATTGCCAGAAGAACAAACACATGTCGCCAGAATGCTCCTTAGAAGGATGAGATTTCATCTCACATACTTGGCACATGAGCTGGACTGACACAGTGGTTGCAACAATGGGTTCAAAGAGCAACGATCATGATGATGATGACCCAAGACTGGGCAGTGTTTCATTCCGTTGTACGTAGGTTACTATGAGTCAGAAGAAACTTAACATCACTTGACAACAATGAAAGGAAAAAATCTACTGTAATATATAGGGGTCCAGGATGTGTAAGAACCCCCAGGGTGACAACTGAGCATAGACCTAGGTGCAACCTGTCCAGTTTGGAGCAATAGAGACACGGAAACTCAGGGCAAAAGAAGAGGTCATTAATAACTTTAGGAAGACTAGAACCTAATAATGTAAGTGATCTGCTTATTGATTCCTTATCTGTCATGGTCACATATAGATACATTAAGAAACACCAATTAAGCTTTTTGGCAAAAGCAGATAGTGAAAAATGGCTAACTGTCTCAAAAAAGTTAGGGAATGGGGAGGGGTGCATTAGGGGCCTGCTGGTTTCATTATAAGCCTTCCAGATCAATCTATTTCTCCTTTTTCACTATGGAGCATTTTTATGTTGTCGTTGTTAAGTGCCGTCGAGTCAGTTCCGACTCATAGTGACCCTGTATAGGATTTCAGAGGCTGTAAATCTTTACGGGAGCAGAAAGCCTCATCTTTCTCCTGCGGAACAGCTGCTGACCTTTAGGTTGGCAGCCCAATTCGTAGCCACTATATAGTGTACATGTGAGCTATGAAATATAGTTATGGAATAAGCAGCCATGTACTTACCAGTTGAAATACAGTACTCACTTTCTGAAACAATTTACATGCATTTCTTGGATAAAAATAAAAATTAATTAAAAACCAAAATATCTTTTGCTTGCAGAATCACTCTTTCCTAATGACTGGGTTTTTGCTAGCATATAGAGGTAGGTCCAGATTTTGTAGGGCCTGAATTTATACACTTATAGGGGGGCTCTTTAAGGAGCTCTGGTAGCGTAATAGTTACGAATCGTGCTGTGAACGGCAAGGTCAGCAGTTTGAAACTACCAGCTGTTCCGCCGGAGAAGGATGAGGCTTTCTGCTCCTATAAAGATTTACAGCCTCAGAAACCCTGTACAGGTTCGCTATGAGTTGGAACCAACTCCACGGCACATAACCACCACCATACACATAATACATTGTGCCTTTGTGTAAAATTTATAAAACTGAAGATTTTGTAAATGCAATGCTAGAGCTCATCCCAAGTCCTGGAAGGGGCTGGTAACCAGGAGGAGTCTGACGCTTCAGTTTCATTGTTGCTGTAGGTGTCTTCAAGTGGGTTCCAACTCATAGCAACCCTACGTACAACATTATAAAACCCTTCCCGGTCCTGTGTCTTCCTCACAATTGTTGCTACCACTGTGTCAAACCATCTCACTGGGGGTCTTCCTCATTTTTGCTAACCCTCTGCTTTACCAAGCATGATGTTGTTGGCTCTGATTCATTGTGACCCGATGGTCCATCTGTGACCACTGCATATTGTGAATGTCTTCCAACCTCGGAAACACAGTCTCACACAATATTCTGGGTGACCCAGGGTCTTCACTGACTAACCTTGCAGAAGTAGATCGCCAAGTCTTTTCTTCATAATCTTAGCCTAGAAGCCCCACTGAAACCTGTCCACCACGGGTGACCCCGCTGGTATATGAAATACTGGTGACATTGTCTTCAGCATCACAGCGACATGCAAGTCACCACAGTGAGACAAACGGACAGTTGGTGGTGGGAGGTTTCTGAAGTTTCACTAGCTTCATGGTGATTCTAACTTGGGGCTCACAAAGGTACTCAGGGCGGGCTGGCCTCCACAGAACAAAGGAAAAGAAAATAAAGTCCTGACCTATCCCCTAGCTGGGAACAAAGGCAACACACACATCAGTGTTTTAAGAGCTGTTTCCAGGAAGAGCGGATTGAAGGGTCTGACAGAAGTCAGGAAGGGGGGGAGGGGGAGTGGTGAGACTAGGGGTGAGGGTAGAGCAGTTCTAGGAAACTGGCTTCTCTCTGATGGGCCTTGGCTAAATCTCTCCTGTGCCTCGCTTTGCCTCACCTATTAAATGACCAAACCTATCAAGGATCAGTGATTTTCAGCTTGTGATTCCCAGCTTCAAGCTCCATGAAGGGGCTATAGCTTATAAACATTTATTTTGTTGAGGGAGAGGAAGGGTTACAAAACGGAGAATCTCAGACTGACTGACAATTTTATTAAATGAAATGTTAGGTGGTCTCCCAACAAGCATGCTACACTTCCACATGGTAACACTCAATTAGTGCTGGAAGATCTGTCCCCTTCAGCCAGGGTATGGCTTCATCTGTCCGATATCCCCACCTAGGCTCTCCCTGCAGCACAGGAAAATAATGCTCACCCAGGGCCCCTACAGATGTGATCCGTATTTCATCTTCACATGCACAGCTCAGACAACGTGGGTCATGTGCTTGGCTGTTAACCAAAAGGTTGGAGAGTCAAGTCTCCCCGGAGGTACTGGGGAAGAAATGCCTGGTGATCAACCACTGAAAATGGAGCCAATGACAACTCTATGGAGCACAGTCGTGCTCTAACACACAGGAGTCACCATGAGTCAGAATAATGCGACAGCAACTTGTTGGTGTTGTTAGGTACTGTCGAGTCGGCTCTGACTCATAGTAACCACTAAGCACAACAGAATGAAACAGCGCCCAGTCCTGAGCCATCCTCACAATGCTGGGTACATTTGAGCCCACTGCTGCTGCCACTGTGTCAGGCCATCTCTGTAGGGGTGCTTCCTCTTTTTCACTGACCGTCCACTTTATCACGCATGATGTTCGTCTTCAGGAACTTACTTATTCCTCCTGATAATAGGTCTGAAGCATGAGAGACGAAGTCTGGCCACCCTGGCTTTTAAGGCGCATTCTGGCTGTACATCTTCCAACACAGATTTGTTTGTTCTTCTGGAAGCCCATAGTACTTTTAATATTCTTCTTCATCACTGTAACACGAATGCATCGATTCTTCTAAGGTCTTCCATATTCACTGTCCCACTTTCACATACATGTGAGGAGACTGAAAATACCCTGGTCTCCCACATGGAAGGTGAGAAATCGACCACGGACACTCACTGCCCCTTAGGCCTTCCTTTGTTGTTGTAAGTACCATCTGGTGGTTCCAACTCATAGTGACTCTGGATAGGGTTTCTGAGGCTTTAAATCTTTGCAGGAGCAAAACACCTCATCTTTCTCCCATGGAGCAGCTGGTGGGCTTCCTTAAGCCTGAGTAAATTCTGCCATCCTTTCCACAAGAAGCCCCCCTTAATCTCTCCATTACATAATTGCTCTTCCTGAAACTCCTCCAGCACTTGGACCAAAATATTTTCTAAGTCTTCTTGTTGTCGTCAAGTCAGTTCCAAACCTGGTAGGGTTTCCAAGGAGCAACTGGTAGGTTTGAACCTCCGGCCCTGTGGTTAGCAGTCCAGTAGCTATCCTACAGTGCCTTATCAGGACTCCAGACTTCTCTTTCTCCTTCAAAACAGATATGATTACTCTCATTTTAAAAACACCCGGGGTTCAGGAATGATTCTTGATAAGCAAAGGTCACACATCCAACAACTGCAGGAGGCAGCCATACTTCTTTCTAGACCTCCCAATGGGACAGGAAAGACTGGGAGAGGCCAGGCCTCTGACACATAAGAGAATGTCAGTAACTCGGATTCATGCCTTCCTCACCCTGTTCAGCACCTGCTCCCATGGCCTCACCTTCTGGCGTGTAGGCTTTAGGAATTCTGGGGGCAGAGAGAGCATATCTAGGGCATTTCCCTCTCTTATTCTCACCTGAAGTGATACAAGAGGACATGTGAACATCCCTAATCCTGCTGGGAAGGGGAGGGGACCTGGGCAGGACTTCAGACTCCCAGGTAAGACAAAAGTCCCCGTGTCCTGCTCTCGTGGATCACAGTAGCATGGCAGAGAGCCCCAAGGCTGCTAGACCCAGCCCTGGCCCCAAACAAAAAGCCTACAGAAGGTGCTCAGTAGACATTCATCTCTCCACCCACATGTCAGGAGTTAAAAATAGCTGGAGCCACCGCCAATCATTAACCAGACTGTGCCGCTGGCTCTGCCCGGGAAGGGCTGGCACCTGGGGCTCCCCTGTTTGGAGAAATTCCACATGAAGTCGGTTAGTGGCAACAAGGGTGTTTTCTAGGGCCTCACCAAGAGGCTGAAGTTGAGTGACCAAGTTCTGAAAGACACCTCTTAGAAATAAATTCCAACAGTGTCTGCATTTTGATTAAACAGAAATCCTAAGAAATTAGAACCTGAAGACAACTTCATGGGAACATCTGAATGCCTATTTTATTGAGGTGGGAACCAAGGTCCACCAAAGAGCAGAAGGGGCCTGCCTGAGGTGTGGAGGGGTGCGGGGAGTGTGAAGGGAGGGTTGATGGTCACATCTCTTGACTTCTGGCCCAGTCTGGCTTCTGCCATTCCACACCCTCCTGGGCTCCATCCTTCCTTCACTAGGAACTTGGGAGATGTAGATTAACCTGGGAAAGGGGGAATGACAAAGTGACTTTGCTGCCCCCCAAATTTCCTCATATAATCATGTCACAGAGAAACTGCCACTTGCTCCAGGAGAGTATTTGTGACGTTTCTCTCTAGGTCCGGCTCCCAGAGAACAAGGGAAGGAGCTGGCAACTGCTGTCCTTACCTGTCCAAGGTATGAGCTTGCTTCTGAGTTCAAAGTCCCCGAGTGCTCCTAGAAATACTCACCTAGGTGTAATTACTTCATGGTAAGGAGGATGAGTTGGAAGGAGGCAGTCTAGCCAAGATATCCCCAACCCAAAGTCGGGTGTTGGAGGGGTCACCCTTGATCCCATGGGGCACTGGAAGATTGGGAGGCTACTATGATGTCAGTCCTGACAACTGGGAACGACCCCAAAGCAGGGACAACTCAGAGCAGCAGCAATTTGCAGCTATTCATCAGCCCAGCCAGACACTGCCTTGGCACTGCTGCGAGGTACCATTTCCACTTCTTAACCTGAGGAATGGTGGCTTAGTTAAGGAGAATAACCAGTAGTAAAATATGTACAATTGTTGTTGTTGTTGTTAAGTGCCGTCAAGGCGATTCCGACCCATAGCGACCCTGTATAGCGTTTCCAAGGAGCAGCTGGTGAGCTTGAACCACCAACCTTGCAGTTCAAACGACTTTGCAGTCTGATGCATTAGCCCACAGTGCCACACCAGGACTCCAAAAAATATATATACAATAGCAGTTTCAAATTCAAGAGGGCGGTGGATGGTGTTCCAGAAACTCCTGGTTGCCCCCCTACATCCACCTATCTCCACTGCTTTGTAATAGACCACTCACTGTAACAAGGTACATTAATCATTTTCTGCAGAGTTGATTCGGATTCATGTGAACCAAGCAGCCAATTTTTTAGAAGCACATCATCAGTCTACTTTGGGTGGATTCAAACCTCTAACATTTTGGTTAACAGCCAAATGTGTTAACTGCACACACACGCACTCTACAGAGCACTGCCACATAAAGACCATGTTCCCAGCCTTCCTGGCAGCCGCATCATGGGAGCCTTGCAGCTAAGAGAATACTCTAAATTAGTGCTCCTCAAAATGCACCCCACTCAACCAGCAGGATCAACAGAACCTGGGTTCTTGTTAGAAATTTCGAATTCTCAGGCCCCGGCCAGCTGGTCTGAGGTGGGGGGAAGCATGCCAGAACTCCCAAACTTGAAGATTGTACCCATGTGACCTAGCTTGTCTGGCGTACTGACCAGAACTTGATCAGATGAAGATAAAGAAGTCTAATACAGGCAGCAAGCATAAAGTGCTACAACTTGATGAACTGGACCTTTGCTTATGGATGAAGCTGACCAAAATTCCCACGGAAAAGGAAGGTTTCTTCATATCAAGGACCAAGCTTGTCTCCTCAGTGCACTAGGTTGATAGGGACGGGCAACTTAAGACTTCAGTTATCAAAACTGGGGGGCTATAAAGGCACAAAGTGGCTGGCTTACCAGTTTTTATGAGGGTGCTTAGTGTCAGAATGACGGGGGTAAGATAGAATCCCCACTGAACAGTTTTCCTCTTGTCCAGATGGGTCTGGTGATGATGGGGATAAGATTTTATGATTCAGTTGTGAGTAACTGTTATCAGGACTAATGGCAATTGTCACAACTGTCAATGTAGAAGAGGTGTAACTTAAAGGGGGAGCAGTTAATCCGTCACTTCAGAAACAGAGGACCCTAGAACCATCAAGAGGAAAGAGCAAGAGAGGAGCGAGGGATCCTAACTAGAAAAGCGGCAACAACAGAGATGGTGGCAGAGGTGATGGCATAGAGTGACAGAGCAGCAGAGGACTATAGACCCAGGGACTGAGAAAGGCAGTGTGCCTGCAGGCAGGAGGCTGATTTGTAAAATGTGCCCTTTGGATACTTAAACGAATATATATTTTCAGTGTGGTATGCGTACATCAAAAAGAAAAAAGGGTAATAGAGGCAAATACGGTCAGCTGATGGTGCATGGAGGGGACTGTGAGCACTGCAATGCTTGTTGAATGTGAAACTGATGATCTGCCCTGTAAACCTTCACTCAATTCACAGTAAAAGATTAAATATATATATATTCCTCAGACAGGAACCTATATTTTAAGAAGCTACCCTGGTTATTTTTATGCATCCGGAAGTTTGAGATCTGCAGCCTTAGATGATGCTGGGAAGCAACATTACAAATAGCCTGAACAACCTCACAGGGCAGACACCTCCAGACTCTGGACTCCTAGTTTTGGAGAGCGAGAAACTCCTCTCTTAATTCATAGCCAAACCAGTATCCCACTACAGGTGGGATAAGAAAGGGGAATGATGGGAAATAACCAAGTCAACAAAACTAAGAGGAATGTAATAACCTCAAAATATAACAATACACAGAAAACAAGAAGCAAGGAATCAATCATGTGATTTCTCTCAAAAGACAGAAATCAGCAAATTAGCTTTACTATTACTGCTGCCTTACTGACTTCGGCCATCTCTCACACACCAGCCATGTGCTGACTACAAGAGAAACAGTCATTGTTCTGTTTTGTTTTGTTTTGTTTTTTTTAATGTGAGAAAGGAAGGTAAAAAACCAAGGGGTTCACCTTCGGACTGGGATATAACAGGAGGTCCTGGACAGACTGGGAGAAAAATGTAGATGCAAATAGCCACACTTACTGGGCCTATAGACAGATGCTAGAGGCACCCTGGAATTTATCACCCTAGTCTAACACCCTTTGAACTTGGAAACTGTGTACTAGTTTCTGTAACCCTCTTGCACAGAACAGGGAAAGTCCACCTTGCCCTCTCAAATGAGGAAGGAAACATGTATTTGCAAGTCGGAACTGAACATCTTCCTGGACCCTAAGGGGGTGGAGGGAAAGGCCCAGGGCACACCCCTGTGGTTTCCTTGTTCCTAAAAGCCTGGCTGTCACATGGACCACTATTAGAGAGTGGAGAAACAGGCAGAGGGGCCCTGACTACTGCTGACTCATGTGACCCTGAATCGAAAACAGAGTTTTTGACCTATACCATTCTAACGGAAGCCTCTCTCTACATTTCTGAGTCTTTCGCTTACTGTCTTATTTATTAATTTTTAGGCTGCAAAGAAGAAGGATTTCCATTCCCCTTGGTTCTTGGACATACAATCCCCTAACACACAATCATGGAAGGCAGGCTATACCATGGACCACCAGAAGAACAAACCAATCTGACGTTCAAAGTAAGGATGGTAAGACTTCATGGCATGTACTTTGGACACGTCACCAGGAGGGACACTATGCTTGGTAAGTAGAGGGTCAATGAAAAAGAGGAAGCCCATCAAGGCGATGGACTGACACAACATAGCAACAATTATGAGAATGGTGTATGGCATAAAAGTAATTTGCTCTGTTGCGCATAGGGTTGTTATGAGTCAGAACCAACTCAAAGGCACCGAACAAGGTCAAACAGATGAAATAAATAACAAATGACTTGGTTTAACAAAATAAATATTGGAATATTTAACAAACCTTTCAGAATTTGACAGGGTAATACACAAGGGTATTGTGTCTAATTAATAGACACAAGCAAAGTCTGTGCCTCATAGAGAACACATCCTCTTTCATGTTCATGAAGTATCACAAAAGTATTTTTAAACGTTTTATTGTTCTTTGGATGACAGTTTACAGAGCAAATTCCATTCACCAATTCCCACACATTTAGTTTTGTGACACCGACTGCAATTCCCACAAGGCAACAGCACTTTCCCCATTCCCTCCCTGTATTCCTCCTCCTTTCCGGTCCCTTCCTGCCTCCGGGCTGTATCCCTAGCAAGTGCTAAGGAGTTCTAAGGAGTACATACTTTCTTGGTGTTACTGTTGTTTGGTTCCAAGTTGAGCCACAGGCTTGATGGGTAACTAAGAGCTCCTTCCACCAGTCTGCATCTGACCAGTATACCTGGTCTTTCCTATAATTTTGAGTTTTCTTAAAATTCAAGTCAAATTCCTATTGTGATCCCTTTTAGAGCAGTGGCAGTTTTGGTCAGGCACCATCTGGTTCTTCTGGTCTCAGGGTTGTGGAGCCTGAGGGTTACATGGTCCATTAGTCCTTTGGACCGTTTCCATTTGGCTTTGGGTTTTTTTAGTCTTCTTTGCTTTGGACTGGGGCGACATTTTAACACTGATCACAGAGTGAGGTCCAGTGGTAGAATTCCTACCTTCCATAGGAGAGACCTAGGTTTGATTCTTGGCCAATGCACCTAATATCAGCCACCACCCATTTGTCACTCAGTGGCAGCTCAAGCAGTGCCATGTACTCAGCTCTGGTGTGGTGCTGTAGGAAAAGCTCGGACCTGGTAACCAAAAGGTAGGCAGTTCTAACCCACAAGTTACTCTCAGAAACCCCTGTAAGGGGTCACTATGAATCAGATGCAACTCAATGGCATGGCATGCAACAACAATATTGAACAGTTTCAGCAGAGTTTTCGGCCTAAGATGGATTAGGAAGAAAAGCTTGGCAATCTAATTCTGAAAATCAGTAATGAAAACCTCATGGATCACCTGATAACCAAGCACAGGGTTAGATCAGGACCTGGCAGCATTTCATTTGGGTTGTTCATGGGGTCGCGCGCCATTGAGTCGGGGCTGACTCGAAAACAACAAGCTGGCCACATAGAAAATCCTAGTACAGCTGATAAACAGAGATTTTACACATCACATTCATTATCATCATCATTATCCAAAACAACTAGTTGTTGTTGTGTTGTTGTTAAGTGCCGTCGAGTCGGTTCAGACCCATAGCGACCCTGTACAGGGTTTCCGAGGGTGTAAATCTTTACGGGAGTAGAAAGTCTCATCTTTCTCCCGCGGAGCGGCTGGTAGTTTCGAACCGCTGACCTTAAGGTTCGCAGCCCGATTCGTAGCCACTACGCTAAAACAACTAGTAGTCACAATAAAATATGATCATGCTCCCCACAAAACTATCTACCTGGAAATTCAGGAGGGTTAATGAGCTGGACTGCACGGTCAGTTTGAACCACCAAGTCAGCAGTTCAACTTCACCTGACACTCCTCGGAAACCCTATGCAGGGTCGTTATGAGTGGGAACGGACTTGACTTCACCTAACAACTAACACTCTTCTAAATCATAGTAAGTCCTGGTGTCACTGTAGGATAAGCACTGGACTGCTAACTACAAGGTCAGAAGTTCAAACCCACCAGCTACTCCATGATAGAAAGATGAGCCTTTCTGCTCCCTCAAAGATTTACAGCCTCTGGATGCAGGAGATCAAAAGAGGGAACAAATCTTTACAGCGAGGATCATTCCTACCCCTTGGTAAACAGGGATGGGCAACTTGGACATTGGCTACCCAAAATGGTGGGGGCTACAGAGGCAAGAGGAATTCTGGTGTGGCATTGTGGGTTAATGTAAAGCCGTTTGAACTGCAAGGTTGGCGATTCAAGCTCACCAGCTGCTCCTCAGAAACCCTATCCAGGGTCGCTATGGGTTGGAACCAACTCGATGGCACTTAACAACAACAACAACAGAGGAAAGTGACTAGCTTACAAGCTTTCAAGAGGGAGCCTA
>NW_006409807.1:24935-25468 GCF_000296735.1 Chrysochloris asiatica | reverse complement strand
AAGTAGAAAACTTGAACAGACCCATAACGAAAGTAGAAATTGATCAGGTTATCAAAAAACTTCCAACCAAAAGAAGTCCAGGCCAAGATGGCTTCACTGGTGAGTTCTACCAAACATTCCGGGAAGAGCTGTTACCAATTCTATTTAAATTATTCCAGAATATTGAAGAGTACAGAAAACCTCCTAATATTGTATGAAGTAGGCATAACTCTCATATCAAAACCAGAGAAGGACATCACTAAGAAAGAAATTTATAGACCAATAGCCCCATGAACATAGATAAAGAAATTCTCAACAAAATCCTAGCCAACAGAATCCAGCCATCACATAAAAAAAAAAAAAAAAAATACATCATGACCAACTGGATTTCATAAAAAGTTGAAAGAATGATTCAACGTTAGAAAAACAATCAATGTAACCCACCATATAAATAAGAAAAAGGAAAAGAAACACACGATCATATTGATTGATGCAGAAAAGGCATTTGACAAAATTCAACATCCATTCCTGATAAAAACACTCAACAAAGCAGG
>NW_006409807.1:23541-24146 GCF_000296735.1 Chrysochloris asiatica | reverse complement strand
TTACTACATGGCTACAGTGGTCTAAACAGCCTGGTACTGGTACAATGAAAGATACATTGATCAATGGAACAGAATTGAGAATCCAGAAATTAACCTATCCACATACAGCCAACCGATTTACGACAAAGTGCCTAAGTATATTGCATGGGGAGGAAATAGGCCCTTTCACAGATGGTGCTGGTAGAACTAGAAAGTGATATGCCAAAGATTGAAATAAGACCTTTACCTCATGCCTTATATAAAAAACAACTCAGCATGGAATAAAGAACTAAATGTGAATCCCAGAATTACCAAGACCATCAATAAAAAATATGGACAAACTTGAGGGCTATAATACAGGGTATACACAGAATGCCAAACATTTTGAAAAATACACAAACAAAAGTAGACAAAATAGATGACTGAAACATATTAAAAATTTATGCGCATCAAAAGACTTCACCAAAACAGTAAAAAAGGAACCCACAGAATGTGAAAAAATCTGTGCAATGCTACATCAGACGAGGGACTAATATCTAAAAGATATAGGAAACTACAACAACGGGCTGTGAACCGCAAGGTCAGCAGTTCGAAACTACCAGCTGCTCTTCAGGAGAAAGATGAGG
>NW_006409807.1:22237-22974 GCF_000296735.1 Chrysochloris asiatica | reverse complement strand
GGATCCTCTTACATTGTTGGTGGGATTGAAAAATGGTCCAATGACTGTGGAAATCAATATGGTGTTTCCTCAGAAGGTTGGAAATAGAAACACTTTATGATCCAGAAATTCCCCTACTTGGTATTTACCCACAAGAAATATGAGCCATAACATGAGTAGATATCTGCACACCAATGTTCATAGCAGCACTATTTACAATAGGCTGTCTCCTAAGTGTTCATCAATTGAAGAATGGATAAACAAACTGTGGTACATACATACAATGGAATATTATGCTATCTTGAAGAACAACATGGAAGCTGCAAGACACTGCATAATATGGTGAACCTTGAGAACATTATGTTGAGTGAAATTAGTCAGTCACAAAAGAAGAAATACTACATAGGACCATTATTGTAAAACATTAAGAAAAAGAACCACCCTAAAAGGGAGAAAATATATATATATTTGCTGATCACCTGGATGCATGGGATGAGATGAGGGGTGGAAGGGAAAGATATAGCACACAGTAGGGAATAGACACAGGATACCTTGGGTGCTGGAGAGGTGGCGGCGGGGGGGGGTTGGGGGGGCGCAATACACAAGCAGGGGGAGGGGAATGGAAGAACAAGGTGGATGGGAAAACAGTTAGGCATGTTTGCATGGCTAAGAGGGACATAATGATGTATCTAACCTTGGAAAAACAGGGCTCTGGGATACAGGGATTGAGACATAGTTTGAATGGGTAAAAGTGGGGG
>NW_006409807.1:19668-21637 GCF_000296735.1 Chrysochloris asiatica | reverse complement strand
AGCAAGCTGTTCACCTGGAAGCCATCAAGTCAAGTGGTCGGGTCCCCTCAGAGCAACCCCTTTCCAAGACTAAGACTCAAGGGGAATACATGAGCGGGCATGTGGTTTGGCTGGTGCCCACACTAGTCACTGATTAGGAAAAGTGGGGGAAAAACAGCAATGAAGTTGTGAGCTAAGTCCAACCACGCTCAATAGACTGCTGTGAAACCGGGTGGAGACCTCATTGGCCAGTAGTATGGCAAGACCTGGGGAGTCGTGGGCCCAGAGGCAGTGATAGGCCACAGAGGACTAGCTGATATGAAGTGAGGGAAGATACACAAGAACACTCATGCTTGCATATAGTACACACTTGACCTGGATTCAATGGATGGACAATCAGAACTCAACTAGAAGAAGAAAGAAGAGGAAAAAAAAGAGTAACTTGCTACAATTTGATGAACTTTATCCATATTTATGGATGTAGTTGCTCAAAAAAGGGAACAAATCTTTACAGCGAGGATCACCGTGCACAGGGTTGACAGTGATGGGCAACTTAGACATTGGCTACCCAAAATGTGAGAGCTACAAAGGCAAGAAGTTATTGGCTTACAAGCTTTCAAGAAAGAGCCTAGTTTGAGAGGGATTGGGGGAAGGTAGAATCTCTACAGAGTGTTTTCCAATCTATTGGGGTGGAGCTGATGAAAGGAGGTGGGAATAAGACTCTTGTGGTACAATAGTGAATAATTGCTATCAGGACTGACTGTGAGGGTTAGAAATGTAAAGGCAGATGTTTTGTAACAAAAGGAGAGAAGTGACTGATTTTGCAGTCCAGGAGCGGAGGTCCCTGGGATGATTAAGTGAGAAGAGCGGAGTGCGAACCCTACCCAGAGAAGCAGTGACACCAGAAAATGCTGATGTCAGACGGATCTTGGCTGAATGCAGAGGACACCAGAAATATGTTTACCTGTGTATTATTGACTGTGCAAAGGCATTTGATTGTGTGGATAATGACAAACTAAGAGCAAACACATTGCAGAGATTTAGAATTCATGAAAACTAAATTGTTCTAAAGAGGAACCTCCTTAAACCAAGAGGTAGTTGTTCTAACAGAACAAGGTAACATTGAATGGTTTAAAATTAGGAAAGGTGTGCACCAGGATTGTATTCTTTTACCATACTGTATGCTAAGCAAATAATCCAAGAATCTGGATTATAGTAAGAAAAATGTAGGATTGGAGGAAGACTCATTAACAACCTGTGATATGCAGACGATACAACCTTGCTTGCTGAAAGTGAAGAGGACTTAAAATACTTACTGATGAAAACCACAGCCTTCTGTATGGGTTGTAAAGAAAACAAAACTCCAAGTCGCTGAACCATATAAATAGCATCCATATAAATGGAGAATAGAATGAAGTTGTCAAAGATGGCCTTTTGCTAGGATCAACCATCAAGTTTCATGAAAGCAGCAATCATGAAGTCAAACAATGTATTGCATTATGTAAATCTGCTTCACAAGGTGTTTTTAAAGTGTTGAAGAGCAAAGATGTCATTTTGAGGACTAAATTGCACTTGACCCAAGCCATGGTATTTTCAATAGCCTCATATTTATGTGAAAGTTGAACAGTGAATAAGAAAGACCATAGAAGAATTTATGTATTCTATTTTTGGTGTTGGACTGCCAAAAGTAACAGACCAATCTGTGATGGAAGTATATCCCGAATGTTCCTTGGAAGCTAGGATGTCCACATGTCATCTCTCATACTTTGGACATATTATCAGAAGGGACTAGTCTCTGGAGAATAATATCATGTTTGGTAATGTAGAGGATCAGAGAAAAAGATAAAAAATCCCAAGGAGATGGATTGGCACAGTGGCAGCAGCAATGAGCTCAAATGTAGCAATCTTTGTAAGGATGGGACAAGACCAGGCAGTGTTCGGTTCTGTTGTACATAAGGTCGCTTTTAGTGGATACTGACTTGATAATACC
>NW_006409807.1:14779-17578 GCF_000296735.1 Chrysochloris asiatica | reverse complement strand
TCTCATCTTTCTCCTACAATGCAGATGGTAGATTCAAACTGCTGACTTGCAGTTAGCTTCCCAGCATGTAAAAACTTAAGGGAAAACAATACCAAATATACAGCTCTCAAAACCCATCTAAATTAGGCCATTTACTAGTTTTAGCTAACAAGTTTGGAATACTGTTAAGTGATCGGTTATGTATCAACAGTAAATTTCTTGAAAAATAAAAGTTCAGTGGAACAGTCCTGAAGAGAAACAGCAGGTTACCAGTTTAAAGTGTCACTCAATTTGCTTCAACCACTTTGAATCCAAATTCTAAAATCTAAAACTTTTTAACCGTTCCCTAAACTTAGAGTTTCTTATTACATGTGTATAGCCATCCCTCCAGATTAGGAGGTTCTGTTCTCATTGGTTCAACCAACCTGGATTGAGTATATTCGTGGAATAAGAGAAATCAAACAAGTCCTCAAAGCAATCCCTCAAAGGCTAGGAGGGATTGTAAAGTGTGGCTTATGTAGATTAGTATTGGCCTGTTGTTGATGTTGTTTTGTTGGTTCCCACACATAGTGATCCTAGGTAAAATGGAACAAAACTCGCCATCCTCATAATTGTTCTGTTTGAGCCCATTGTTACAGCTACTATGTCAATCCATCTAATTTAGGACTTTCCACTTTTTCGCTGACCCTCTACTTTAACAGACAAGATGACCTTTTCTACGGACTGATCCCTCCTGATAACATGTCCAAAATTCATAAGACAAAATCTTCCATCTTCATTTCTAAGAAGCATTCAGTCTGTCTTTTCTTCAAAAATAGATTCATTTGGTCTTCTGGAAGTCCATGGTACATTCTTTGACAACACCATAATTAAAAGACATAAATTATTCTTCAGTCTTTCTTAGTCAATGTCCAGCTTCCACATGCATATGAGGTAACTGAAATTGCCAAGACTTGGGTCAGGCACAGTTTAATCCTCAAAGTGACATGTTTGCTCTTTAACATTTATAAACATCTTTTGCAGCTGATTTGCCCAATGCAATATGTCATTTGATTTCTTGACAGCAGCTTCTATGAGGATTGATTATGGATCCAAGTGAAATGAAATATTTGGTAACTTCAATCTTTTCTGTTTATCCTGATGTTGTTTATTGGTCTAATAGTGAGGATTTTTTGGTTTTGTTATATTGAGTTGCAGTCCACACTGGAGGCTATATTCTTTGATCATTATCAATTATGTGCTTCTAGTCCTGTTTTATTTCACCATGCAAAGTTGTGTCATCTGCATAAGATAGGTTGTTAGCAAGCCTTTCTCCAATCCTGGTGCAGTGTTTTTCTTCATATAATACGAAATCTCAGATTATTTGCTTAGCAATAATTTGTTTTACAATAATATTTAATTTGTTTTACAATAATAATTTGTTTTACGATATAGTGTAAAACACATAGTGATCTGCTGAAATAAGAATGGTGAAAGAATACAAACTTGATGGACACCTTTCCTGATTTAAAACCATTCAGTATTTTATTGCTCAGTTTGAAGGACTTCCTCTTGGTCTATGTGCAGGTTCTGCAAAAGCACAATTAATCGTTCTGGAATTCCCCTTCTTTGAAATGTCATCCATAATTTGTTATGACCCACATAGCCAAATGTTTTTGTATAGTTGCTCAAATGCAAATAAGCATCTTTCTGGTACTCTTTGAGTTCAGCCAAGATTCATCTGTTGTCAACAAAGATATTCCTCATTCCAAGACCTATTTCGAATTCTTCTTGTATTTCAGACAGCTCCCTGTCAATGGACGGGACCTATTCTGAATTACCTTCATAAAAAATTTACTTGCATGTGGTTTCTTGATATTGATTGATGATTTCCTTATTCTCTCAGGTCGCTTCTGTTTTGAATAGGCAGAAATGTGGATCTTTTCCAGTTGATTGGCCAGGTAGTTTTCTTCCAAATTTCCTGGCTTAGACTTTGAGAGCTTTAAGTTTTTAACTAATTCCCTGAGTGGAGCTTAGAATTTTTCCTTCAATGCTATTGGTTCTTGGTCATATGCTACCTCTTGAAATGATTGAACAGATATCATTTTGTGTGTGTGTGTGTGTGTGTGGTACAGTGATTCTGTACATTCCTTCCATTTTCTTTTGATGCTTCTGATGTTGTTCAATATCTTGCCCACAGAATTCTTGACGTTGTCTTTCCCAACTGCCCTTTAAATTTTTCCGTTCAGCTATTTTACTTCCTTATCTCTTGCATTTACATCTCTATACTGGAGAGCAAATTTCAGAGTATCTTCTGACATCCATTTTCTGTGGTTTTTTTTTGTTGTTTTGTTTTGTTTTTACATTTTTTTGTGTGAATTTAGTGATAGTTTACATGGGAGAACATTGGTTTTACATGCACCATTTCATTGAATTATTACAATTTCCTCCATGCATCATCATGTAACAGTATTTGCTTCTATTCCCTCTATTTTGTTTTTGTTTTTTGTGGGGGCAGGGGAGATTGATACACTCAGGAATGTATCATAATTTAAACAACCAAAGGGCACATTCTGCAAGCCTGCCTTCTGGCCGCCAGCACTCAGTCTTTCTCAAGGTCATATTTTGGCTCTTGGGGGCTTCTTTTAATTTTCTTCATCTTTAATCTGAATTTGCATATGAGTAGTTCCTGATCTGTTCCACAGTCTGCTCCAGGCTTTGCTTTGGCTAATAATATTGAGCTTCTTCATTATCTACTCCTACAGATGTAGTCGATTTGATTCCTATCTTTTCCATCTGGCAAAATCCATGAGTATTGTTTTTGTGTACTTTTGAGTCTAC
>NW_006409807.1:9249-14164 GCF_000296735.1 Chrysochloris asiatica | reverse complement strand
ATCTTAAGGATTTTCATTTTCTTTATGTTGTTGTTGTTAGGTGCCATTGAGTCGGCATGGACTCATAGCGACCCTATGTACAACAGAACGAAACAATGTCTGATCCTGGGCCAACCTCACTACCGCTGCCACACTTGAGTCCATCAATGATGCCACCTGGCCAATCCATCTTGTTGGAGGTCTTCCTCTTTATCCTGTACTTTTGACTTGGATTGGATTATTATTCACATTTTAACAGATGGGAAACTGAAGTTTACAGGAGTTGAGAAACTTGCCCAGGGTCACATAGCTATGCTCGAATACAATTGAGATTCAAAATTTGCAGTCAGGCTACATTCACAGCTAGGATTTTCTTGTATTTTAAGGTTTGCCATAGTTTACCTGTGGCTCCTATGTACTCCACCTTCCAAGCACCATGGTCCATCTTGGAAGTATTAGGTGCTATGTGCATGCGCAATGTCAGGCTTCTCTGATCCTATGCCCTGCCGATTCATGGTGTGATCATTTATCTTGCCCCAGGGTTGCGGATGGAAGAAGGTCATCTTTCTGGATCATTCTGAATGAGAGCCTCCATTTATTCTGCTTTTGGTAAAGGGTGTGGTGACGTAGTTATGAATAAGGTGCCTATCCTGCAGTCCTACTCCTGCTGGGGTGATTTATGTAATGTCATTCTAATGCTGTTGAGCCAAAAAGGGCAAAAGTTATAAGAGCTGGAAGTAAGATGTATAGAAGACATGGGGGAGAGAAATCAAGATTTATAGTCAGCTGGGTAGTTCTTTTTATGACATCCACAATAGAGGTTATTCATTAAGACCACCAAGGGACCCAGGGACTTAAAGTGTATGGATTTAGAAGATACTCCATCAGCCTAATTGCTGGTGAAACCTAAGGATATAGAAGAAAAACTGATCAAGTGGCAACTGATGTGCTTCTAGCTCCTCTGACCCCACACATAAGGCTCCTCTTGCTTCATTGTTTTATGGGTTTCTAACCTCACCTCTCACTGTTTCCCCTTCTCCCCTTTTTGCTACTGATAAAAATTAAGTTTCTTTCTACTTGGTGCTCTTAATTCAAGGAGATGCTGGCTGCCCTGAGAAAGTACTCTGTCTTGAAATGAAAGGCATCAAATAAATCTGATAAAGAAAGAAGCCAAAACCTTTCCAAAGACCTTAGTCCTCTTTCATACCAGTTTCCTGAGCAGTAGCAATTAGGCATTTATTTCTTTAGTTCAGCATTATTGAGCACATATTTTGCCTCAGAAACTAGTAAGCAACCCATTAGGGGAGAGTTAAAAGCTGTGTTAGAACTATAATCCATTGTTCATTCAGATCCATAGTGACTCTGTAGGACCTAGTAGTGCTACCGCATCGGGTGTCCCAGGCTGCAATATTTATGAAACAAATTGTAATGTCTTTTCTCCTATGGAACAATTGGCTGGTAGGTTCAAATTGCTGACCTTTAGCAGCCAACTGATTTAATCACTGTGCCACCAGGGGTGCTTGTTCGAACTATAGGGCTATATTGTTGTTGTTAAGTGTCGTCAAGTCCGTTCAGACTCATATTGAACCTGCATAGGTTTTCCGAGGCTGTAAATCTTTATGGAAGCAGAAAGCCTCACCTTTCTCCCTCTCAGCAGCTGGTGTATTCACCCCACTGACCTTATGTATAACAATCCATTGCTTATTGATAGATCTATAATTTGTTTTTGCTGTTAAGTGCCTTCAAGTCAGTTCTGATTCATAGTGATCCTGTATAGGGTTTTCCTATATGTTACATTATTGCTGAATTTCTGACTCTTGTTGTTGTTGTTAAGTGCCGTTGAGTTGTTTCTGACTCATAGGGACCCTGAATAGGGTTACTGTAGAGAGGCTGGTTAGTTTGAATTGCCAAACTTGTGGTTCAAATCAATCTTGTGGTCCAGTACTTTATCCTAGAGTGCTACACTAGTGACCTGTAAAGGGTTTCCAAGAAGCAGCTGGTGTATTTGAACTGCTGACATTGCAGTTATCAGTCTAATGTTTATCCTACAGTTTCCATAAGTTGATGTTGTTATTAAGTGCTATAGGCTAAGCAGTCTAATGCTTATCCTATAGTTTTCATAAGTTTTTGTTGTTATTTAAGTGCTATCAAGTTGGTTCCGACTTATAATGACCCTTTATAGGATTTCTGAGGAGCAGCTGGTGGGTTTGAACTGCCGATCATGTGGCTCCCAGACCAATGCTGCTCCTACAGCATCACACTAAGAGTCCAGGTTTCCATATGTTGTTGCTGTTATTAAGTGCTGTGGAGTGAGTTCTGACTCTTGAGGACCCTATATAGGGTTTCTGAGGAGTAGCAGGTGAGTTTGAACCACTGACCTTATGGTTCAAACTGACCTTGCAGTCCAGTGCATTAACCCGCAGTGCCACACCAGGACTTCATGTAGGAATATATAAATGAACTTCAAAACATTTTACTCCATCCATGCAAGAGAGTCTCTAGGAAAACTATGTCCCTTTTAAGACCTTTATTTCAGGTAAATGTCATCTTATAATGCAAATGCAAATGTCACCTCGGTTTCAGGCCATCAAACCTTTCTCCAAATCAGTTTAAACTTGTAGTCTTCAGTTGTAAGCAAGGTGATGTAGAGAGAAGTGGTTTAGATATATGCCATTTTATTAACTTTGAATTTGTGTGTATAATTGGCTTTTATCAATAAAATATTTGAGAATGTTTGTGCTTATTTATAATGGTGACTTACTTAATGAATCCTACCTAGCTGCTCTGGAGGAGTTTGGGGACTTATAGGAGATGGGATGTCACACACCTTGCCCTCTCTAAGTGGGTTCCATTTGGCCCAGGGCTCTAATTCTTATATTCTATTGGCTTAATATGCCCCATTTTCTCCTCGCTGTGTTCACCAAAGGTGAGAGATTATATTAAAACTTTCATTTTATTCAGAATTGGTAAGTATGCCCTCTCTGTATAAAAGGTGCTCAATTCAAGGGAAAAAAAAAAGAATTATCATACAGAAAATTCTAATTTCCAGCAACCCTGTGTCATGTAGAGCTGTGTTAAAGTAGAACTGTGCTCCATAGGGCTGATGTTTTGGAAAGTTATGATCAGGTCTTTCTTCTGAGACACCATTGGATGGACTTGAACCTCCAACCTTTAAGTTAATAGTCTAGATCATTTACTATTTGTACCACCCAGGGATTCCAATTTAAGTTCTAAAACTTGCTTTTGGAATGGGAATGCAGGCAGGCTTCCCATAGAAAGTAAGGTTCAACTGAGAACTGAGGTTTAACTGAGATCTTATGTTAAGAAGAACAACTGTTATGAATAGTTGAATCGCTGAGACATAGGCCACAGGGCATATAAGATACTGAATGTTCAATTTTGAAATGATGAAGGCAAGGTTGGGGCAAATTGAGAAGGTGAAGCTTGTAAGCGATGTTAAAGAATATACAGTTAATTCTGAGGTAAAAGTTAAAATAATGAAGGGTATGAAGCAGAAGACAGACATAATTTGTGTTTATTTTATGTATTTGCTCTTTAGAAATATAATTATGGCCACAGAATGAAGAAGTCATTAGAAAGGAACAAAATTGGAGGTTATTGTTATTGTTAAGTGTCTTTGAACTATTTCCAACTCATAGGAACCCTGTATAGGGATTCTGAGGAGCAGTTAGTGGGTTTAAACTGCCGACCTTGTGTCCAGTGTTTATCCTACAGTGCCACACCAGGGCTCTAAATTGAAGGTGTTGTTGTTGTTGTTATATACCGCCGAGTCAGTTCCAACCCACAGAGACCCCATATCAGGTTTCTGAGGAGTGGCTGGTGAACTTGCACTGCTGACATCTGCTGCTCAAACCGACTCTGCAGTCCACTGCACTAACTCACAGCACCACAGCAGAACACCAAATTGGAGGTAGAGAGGTCAATACGATGACTTTGGACATAGCCTGGGAAAAAAGACCAGCGTACTCAACTAGAGCAGTCGTAGTAAGGATGCAGAAAGGGAAACTCATCAGAGAGATTGTAGGAGCTGGAATGAACATGATAGATGGGCTGTAGGTAGGAAAGGAGACAGGAAGTCAAGGATGTCAAGAGGAAGTAGAACAACTGCAAGTTCAAACAGATGTGTGAGCTGTTGTAGTGCTGCCAGATGTTCAAGTTGTTGGGTAGGTAGCAAAGATCAAATGAGAGAGCTAAGCTAAAGATATTGATCTCCCTGCCTCCAAGTTTGAATTCAGGAACCATGTTCTATTGAAGGCATGTAAAGCCTAAGCATATATGAGATGAACAGGGGGGTGGGCAAGGGGGAGAAGGGAAGTGGATTAGAGGTGCCATAATTTAAGGGAGCAGGACTTGTCTTCTTTCATAATGTCCACAATCACAAGGTAGAGAGAGAAAAAATCTGAAAGTCACTGACAGTTTGGAGGCAAGAGGTCTATAAGTATGCCCACCACAAGAACTTCAGCATCTAGCCTAATAGCAAAGGGGCCCACATCTATGAAAAGGCTGGAGGTAGACCTGAGTCTCCTAGTCTGAGTTAAAGTGCTCTGTAACTATGAAGTACTACCCTAAGAGTAATTTTCAATGTGCTTCTAGATAACTATTACTCTTCCATTTTAAAGATAAAATAATTTAAGTTTGGAGAATTTTTTTACATTGTTCTCATGTAATTTAGTGAGAATGGCTAATACAAAATTAATTTCAGGTCTTCTGACTCAGGTTCATTCTTCTATCCCTATCCTTTTAAGTTACTATGTATTGCTCTCATACATTTATGTTAATTTATTTTTTCTGTACCTGAGGAGTCTCTCTATTAAAAGTCAAAAAGTATAAACAAGAAATAATAATACTTTTTCATCAATGAAAAATTCGGGACAAATGTGAAGGCACTAATGATGGGAATACATGGACTACAAAA
>NW_006409807.1:6126-6709 GCF_000296735.1 Chrysochloris asiatica | reverse complement strand
CAGTGAGATGATATACAATGGAATGAATGTAAAACTGAAGTTCTCCCATGTAAACTATCATATAATTCACAATAAAACATTAAAAAAAAAAAAGAAATAATAATACTTTTGCTGGAGATACAGAAAACACATCATGAGAGAGTTTCCCAGAACCATTTCTTAAAGACCTTAGATGCCCTCCTCTAACCACTTTGGCCTGTCAGCTCTTGCTGTGCCCTGGAGAAAATGGGGAGTCTGAAACATGGGGTGTGTTTGTCCCTGCTCCTGCCTCAGATTTCTATTTCTGTTTTGCACTATAATGGATAATAAAAGTTGACTGGCTACTTGGGTTTCCTTTCTCTTTGCCGCTGTCATTTCCATTTGCTGCGTCTCATGCCTTTTTAGCACAATATTGTTGTGTTTGGGCTTCAATTTGCCAGGCAGTGATAAATTCCAAGAAAAACCCATTCTTATTGAATTATTTTTGGAATGTTATGCAAACATGTCTAAATTATGTGGCAGCCAATTCCACCCTAAGATCTGCTTTTGACTTCATGTTAATTCAAGGAGAAGAGAAAAAGAAAAGAAAAAAACAAAACAAAAA
>NW_006409807.1:1724-5141 GCF_000296735.1 Chrysochloris asiatica | reverse complement strand
AGTTGTGAGCTTCCCAGCTCATGGTGCAAGTAAACCTGAGTGACTTTGGACAGGAGGCTAGATTGCAGTGGTGGAGTGCAGGTACTTAATTGGAGGAGCTAGGTTTGTTAACCTATGGAATTAGATCTGAGTGTCTTCACATTGAGGCTTATGGTGGAATTGTGTGCCCTGAGAGCATTTATCAGCAGCCCTAAAACATTGTCCAGGTAGAAAGAGGGCTTTCTGTGGGCACAGAAGAGGAGAGGGTGTCCTGACAGGAGGAACTGTGCGCTGAACATTTCTGGCTTTAAAATATAAACCTATCAACTTTTTGGTATGGCATTGTTGGATAGGCACTTGACTGCAGGGTTGCTTTGAAACACAAAGTAAGCAGTTCAAACTCATCAGTCATTCCTCAGAAACCCTATAAAGGGTCGCTGTGTGTCACAACTGACTCAACAACACTTAACAACAACTTCCTTAAAAAAAACCTGTAATTATGAGTATAGTGTATGAGTTCTGTGTGGCCACTGCAATGAATTATTGAGCTCAGCTTACAAGTATTAACAGCCAGTTTCCACCCCTTGGACCATCCATCACCAATTCTACACCATTAATTCCCCAACAGCTCCACTGTTGTAATTGTTATTAAATACTATTGAGATGGTTCCTAATCATAGTGACTCTATATAGGATTTCCAAATGAAGTAGAACTCAAAATAAGGAGAAGCAACTGTAACATCCATTAATAATCAGAACAAGAATGCATGAAATAACAATCTATGAAACTTGAAAGTTGTCAAAAATGAAATGGGAGGCATCAACATCGATATCCTAAGCATTAGTGAACTGAAATGGACTTGTATTGACCATTTTGAATCTGACAGTCACATGGTTTACTATGCTGGAAAGGACAAATTGAGGAGGAATGGTGTTGCATTCATCATCAAAAAGAATATTTCAATATCTGCTTTGAAGTACAATGCTTTCTGTGATAGGATAATATACATACACCTAAAAGGAAGACCTGTTAATAACATTATTATCCAAATTTACGCACCAACCACTAAAACCAATGATGATGAAATTAAAGAATTCTACCAACTTCTTCAGTATGAAATTAATCAAACATTTAATTAATATGTATTTATAATTGATGGCGATTGTAATTCAAAGGCTGGAAACAAAGAGACACAATCAATCATTGGAAAATATGACCTTATTGATAGAAATGATATGGAGGTTGCATAATGGAATTTTGCAAGACTTCTTCATTGCAAATAGCTTTTTTAAACAACATAAAAGATGTCTATACAAATGAACATCAACAGATGGAAAACACAGAAATCAAATTGACTACATTTGTGGAAAGAAACAGTGGAGAGGTTCCATATCATAAGCCAAAACAAGGTCAGAGGCAAACTGTGGAACAGACCATCAATTGCTCATATGTAAGTTCAGGCAGAAGCTAAAGAAAATTAAAACAACTACACAAGAACCAAAATGTGACCTTTAATATATACCACCAGAATTCAGAGATCATCTCAAGAGCAAATTTTAGTAATTAGACACTAAAGACTGAAGACCAGAAGATTTGTGGGAGGGCAACAAGAAAATTATGCAGGAAGAAAGCAAAAGGTTATTAATATGACAAAAAAGAAGGAAAAGACCAAAATGAATGTCAGAAGAGACTCTGAAACTTGCTCTCCAGCTTAAAGATGTTAAAGCAAATGAAATAAATGAAGTAAAATCACTGAATAGAAGATTTCAAAAGGTAGCTAGCTCAAGAATACAAAGTCAAATATTGATATGTGCAGAGTTCTGGAGTTAGAAAACTAAAAGGGAGGAACATGCTCAGCATTTCTCAAGCTGAGGGAAATATAGAGAAAATTCAAGCCTCAACTTGAAATACTGAAGGATTCTATAGGCAAAATATTGAAT
This sequence comes from Chrysochloris asiatica, assembly GCF_000296735.1. Classification (NCBI taxonomy): domain Eukaryota; kingdom Metazoa; phylum Chordata; class Mammalia; order Afrosoricida; family Chrysochloridae; genus Chrysochloris; species Chrysochloris asiatica. Next base: position 3,221 of record NW_006409807.1, on the reverse strand, counting down.
GATGCAGTAAGCAGAAAAATAAGATGAAAGGAATACACAGAGTCGATGTACCAAAAAGAAATGGTGAATGTTCAACAATTTCAAGTGGTAGCATATGATCAAGAACTATGATCCTAAAGATAGAAGTCTAAGTTGCAATAAAAGCATTGCAAAACTCAAGGTTCTGGGAATTCACTGAACAGAAATTGAAATCTTTCAACAAACTAAGGCATCTATGCCAAGAAATTTCAAAGACAGTTACCTGACTAACTGATTGGAAGATATCCATGTTTTTGCCCATTCCAAAGAGAGGTGACACAACAGAATGCAGAAATCATTGGAAAACATCATTAATATTTCATACAAGTAAATTTTTCTAAAGATAATCCACAAATGACAGCAACAGTGCATTGACAGAGAACTTCCAGAGGTTCAAGCCAGATTCAGGTGAAGACATGGAACGAGGGATGTCATTGCTGATGTCAGATGGATCTTGGCTAAAAGCAGAGAATACTAGAAAGATGTTTACCTGTGCTTTATTGACTACATAAAGGCTTTCTATTGTGTGGACCATAGTAAGCTATGGAAAACATTGAGAAGAATGAGTATTTAGGAACACCTAATTGTGCTCATGAAGAACTAAGAGGCTGTAGTTTGAACAGAATAAGGGAACATTGAATGGTGTAAAATTAGCAGTGTTCACCAGCGTTGTATTCTTTCACCATATTTATTCAGTCTGTATGCTCATCAATTAATTAAAAAACTGAATTATATGATAAAGAGCCTGGCATCAGGATTGGTGGAAGGCTCATTAACAACCTTCGATCTGCAGATGATACAATCTTGTTTGCTGAAAGTGAAGATAACTTAAAATACTTACTGATGAAGACAAACATCAACAGCCTTCAGTATGAGTTGCATCACAATGTAAAAAGAACAAAAATCCTCACAGCTGGACCAATAAACAACATCCATCTAAATGCAGTAAACATTGACGTTGCCAAAGATCTCTTTTTGCTCAGATCAACCATCAACACTCATGGAAGCAGCAGTCAAGAAATCAAATCACATATTGCATTAGGCATATCTGTGGCACAAGACATCTTTAGAGAGTTCAAGACCAAAGATGTCAGTTTGAGGACTAAGGTACAGTTGACCCAAGTCATGGTATTTTCAATAACCTCATATACATGTGAAAGTTGGATAGTGAATAAAGAAGACAGTAGAAGAATTGACGCATTTGAGTTATGGTGTTGGAGGAGAATATTAAAAGTGCCATGACTGACAAAAGACAAACCTATTTGTGCTGGAAGAAGTACAACCTAAATGCTCCTTAGAGGCCAGAATGGCCAGACTTCATCTCATATACTTTGGATATATTATCAGGAGGGTCCAGTCCCTGGAGAAAGACATCATGTTTGGTGTTGTGGAGGGTTAGGAATAAAGAGGAATACTCCCAATGAGATGGACTGGCACAGTGGCAGCAGTAATGGGATCAAGTGTAGCAATGATTGTGAG
>NW_006409807.1:0-1474 GCF_000296735.1 Chrysochloris asiatica | reverse complement strand
AGAGAAACTGAAATTCCTGAATTAAAATGTTTATCATAACAGCCCCCCATGGTCTGAGGATTTTGATTAAAACTCCCAATCTTGACATTCAAGATACTCTACCAACTGGTCTTTCAGCCTTGTCTCACAGTTTCCCTTCACGTTCTCTATCCCTTGGCCTAACTGAGTCATGAACTGTTTTCTCCTCATTCTCTTACTATCCCTTCCATGTCTCATTTTCAAGTGATGCTCTTCCCACCCAGTTAACCCCACCCCATATTATGTACTTTCTAATCTCATCCATTATGCATAGGTTCAAGCTCCACCACATAAAAAAAAAAAAAAAAAAAAATCCTTCCTTGACTTCCTGTCCACAACCCCCTTTCAAAGAAAGACCTCCTTTCTCTGAATTTCCACTGCACTTTATCTGAACCTTACTTATATAACTGGATTAGGTGTTCCTTAGGCATCACCTCACATCTCCCTAGTCTTACCTGTTATCCTTGGTGCTTTGCTGTGCCCCTGTTGCTAGGAGAAAATAGTTCGTCTGGATTCTGGTCAACTGCACATGAGCACCACCTGATAACACCTTACTGCACAGCGATGCTCTGAATCTCTTACCTCCTATATTGGCATATTCCTGTTGCTTCTGAGGCATTAGAAGCAGTGTTATATACAGGGGTCTCAGCAACATGCATGCAGGCATGTGAACATGTGTCCACACCTCCACAAACATCTATAAATATTGGGAAATTGATGTATTACAGGATAAAGCGTCAACTAGTAGGAGCCAGTTATTATTGTGTACCCTTGAGACAGTTCTGACTCATAGCAACCCTCTATAGGGTTTCCAGTGAGTGACTGGTGGGTTTGAACCATTGACCTTGAGGTTCGTATTCCAGAGCTTATCCTACTGTGCCATGCCAGAACTCCAGTAGAAGCCAGTATTCAGTGAATACATTCTTCTCCTTTCTCCTTCCCCCACCTAGAATGGATATTCTTCGGACTCAGTATTTCACCAGGCCTGTAGAAGACCTGGTAAAATAGTGTTTACGAGTTGGGCTGCTAACCAAGGTCAGCAGTTTGAAACTACCAGTGGTTCCATGGGAAAAAGATGAGGCTTTCTACTCCCATAAATATTTACAACCTTAGAAATGCTATAAGGATAGTGATGAATCAGAAATGACTTCAGCACATAACCACCACCTCCACCATAGGAGGCCAGTCCTGTGAAATGGAGTAGTTGGGCATGTTTATGACCAAACAGTATCCCGATTGATGAAGACAGAGGAAGAAGGAATGATGAACTACTTCTGAATATGTAGTCACTGAAAAACCTTATGAATAGCAGAGAAACACTGTCAGATATAGTGTCGGAATATGAGCCCTTCAGGTTGGAAGGCACTCAAAATGCGACTGTGGAAGAGCTGCCTCCTCAAAGTAGAGTTGACCGTGATAATGCAAATGGAGCAAAGCCAGTGAGAGAAAAGCCCAC
>NW_006409806.1:23718-24179 GCF_000296735.1 Chrysochloris asiatica | reverse complement strand
AAAAAAAATAGAAGACAGTAAATGCTGGCGAGGATACAGAGAGCCTGGGACCATCCTACATTGTTGGTGGGATTGCAAAATGGTCCAACCATTCTGGAAAGCAATATGGCTCTTCCTCAGAAGGTTGGAAATAGAAATACCTGGTTGTTGTTGTTGTTAAGTGCCATCGAGTCGATTTCAACCCATAGTGATCCTGTAAAGGGTTTCCAAGGGGCAGCTAGTGAGCTTCAACCACCAACCTTGCAGTTCAAATGACTTTGCAGTCTGACGCATTAGTCCACAGTGCCACACCAGGACTCCTACCTTATGATCCAGCAATTCCTCTACTTGGTATTTATCCACAAGAAATATGAGCCATAACACGAGTAGATATATGTACACCAATATTCATAGCAGCACTATTTACAATAGCAAAAAGATGGAGACAGCCTAAGTGCCAATCAATTGAAGAATGGATAAAC
>NW_006409806.1:21597-22543 GCF_000296735.1 Chrysochloris asiatica | reverse complement strand
GGGTGGAGACTTGGTTGGCCGGCAGTATGGCAAGACCCGGGGACTCTTGGGCCCAGAGGCAGTAATATGGTCACAGAAGACTAGAGTGGAGAGTGAAGTGTCCAGCTGATATGAAGTGAGGGGAGATGCACAAGAATGCCCATACTAGCAGGTAGTACCCACGTGACCAGGCTTCAATGGCTGGATGATCAGAACTCGACTAGAAGAAGAAAGAAGAGGGGAAAAAAGAGTAATCTGCTACAATTTGATGAATTTTACCTATACTTATGGATGTAGTAGTTCAAAAAAGGGAACAAATCTTTACAGCGAGGATCACTCCCACCTCATCGGTACTCAGAGTTGACAGGGATAGGCAACTTAGACATTGAGTACCCAATATGTAGGGGGCTACAAAGGCAAGAAGTAACTGGCTTACAAGCTTTCAAGAGGGCACCTAGTTCCAGATGGGGCAGGGGAAGATAGAATCTCCACTGCATGATTTCCAACTTGTTGGGACGGGGCTAATGAAAGGAGATGGGGATAAGAATCGTGGGGTACAATAGTGAATAATTGCTATCAAGACTGACTGTGAGGGTTGGAAATGTAAAGGTAGACATTTTGTAACAAAAGGAGGGGAGTGACTGATTTTACAGCCCAGGAGCGGAGGGCCCTGGGACCATCAAGTGAGAAGAGCGGAATGCAGGACCCTACCCTGAGAAGCAGTGATGCCAGAAATGGAGGCAGAGACAATGACGTGGGCAGATGGAGCAGCTGAGGGACACTGGACTCAGATAAGGAGAGGGGCTGTGTGCTGATGGTGGGGGGCAGGCCTGTGGGGTGTACCCTTTGGTTGTTTGATGATGCATAGAGAGGACTGTAATCATTGCAATGAAATGAAATATGATAGGATGAATGTAAAACTGATGTTCTCCTGTGTAACCCACATAATTCACAATAAAAACTTTTT
>NW_006409806.1:9368-20527 GCF_000296735.1 Chrysochloris asiatica | reverse complement strand
AACCAACCAACCAACCAACCAACCAACAAGAAGACACCTCCTGAGAGGGCTACCTGGAAACAGGCCCTGAAGAAAGAGTCAGGTTTCCCTTGATGAAAGGAGGCAGACGACCTATTCAAGGAGGGTGAGAATATAGGAAATGTGCTGTTCACTCAGTAAGTGTTCCCAGAGGGCATAATGGACTGTTCCCCAGAGAGGACTCCTGTGAGGTTGAGTCATGGCAGGGATTATATTAAGACATTTGAGTTTCAAATGCCAAAAATCCAACCCAAACTAAATTAAGCAAAAGAAAAGAGAACCTCCACTGAGTGGTTTCCAACCAGTCTGGACAGGGCTGATGAAAGGAGATGGGGCTAAGACTCTTGTGGTTCAATAGTGAACAATTGCTATTAGAACTAACTGTGAGTGTTGAGAATGTAAAGGGAGACATTTTGTAACAAAAGGAGGGGTGTGGTTGATCTTGCAGTCCAGGAGCGGAGGACCTTGGGGCCATCAAGGGAGAAGAGCAGAGCGCAGAACCCTATCCAGAGAAACAGCGATGCCAGAGATGGAGGCAGAGACAATGACATGGAGAGTTGGAGCTCTGGGCTCAGGGAGGAAGAGGGGTTGTTAGAATGGTTATATATTCCTGAGTGCTTTGGTGTACATCGAAAAAGAAAAAAAACAGAGGGACTGGAAGCAAATGCTGTTGAATGATGATGCATGGAGGGAATAGTAATCACTGCAATGAAATGAAATATGATAGGATGAATGTAAAGCTGATGTTTTCCCATGTAAACTATCACTCAATTCACAATAAAAACTTAAAAATAAATAAATAAAATTTTAAGGAAATAAGCAAAGGAAAAAGAAAGAAAGAAAATAGACAGGATCCTACACAGATAGAGCATCAGATAGCCACAGAACAAGTGGACATCTGATGTTTTGGATGGGACTGAGGTTAGGGTGATACTGAAGCATCACAGAGTTTTGAATTCAGACTCCTGGCAACTGCCAAGGAAAACAGGCATGTGAGATATGAAGCATGATGGCTTGGCACTGATTTCTAGAGGAAATGGATAACCTTCAAGTTTGAATTTAGGTAGTCTCTCACTTACAATGTATTCAAGCTATGGTACACCACAGACCGTCTGTTTGGGGTTTTTTTGTTGTTGTTGTTGTTGTTTTTGTTTCTTTTTGAGGGAGCACATCTTATCATAAGTAATATATTGTTGTTGTTGTTGTTGTTAAGTGCTGTTGAGTTGGTTCCAACTCATAGTAACGCTGTATAGGGTTTCTGATGAGCAGCTGGTGAGTTTGAACCACCAGGCTTGTAGTTCAAACTGACTTTGCAGTCCAGTGTGGTCCAGCACCACACCCGGACTCCAAGTAATATGTACTACATACAATGTTACAGCATGTATATTGTTGATGCTACTGTTCTCATGCCCACCCCAAAGATTTATAAAGAAACTGATAATAAATGTCAATAATAATAAATACCAGGGGGTGAGGGGAAGGAGGGTGAGGTATTTGACTTATGACAGAATGGACTTAAATGGAGCCATCAGATAGTATGGGCTTGGCCACAGTACCATCTACTATTGGAAAAGCCCAGGGGAGCCAAGGCACAAACTGACCTTCCAGAGATTGCTCATTCCTTTAGCTCCAGGGAGTTTGGTGATCTAATAGAGGCAAAGACTCATTGAAAAGTGTTTGAAGGTAGCAGCGACATTTCAAGCTCTTGGCAATCTAAAAAACTGGCCTTTGGAAGAGAGAAACTTAAAGTATACAGTACTAAGAGCAGAACCAGCAGCAGTGAGCGCAAGTTAGAGGGACTTTTTTATTTACTTATTTCAATTAGAAGTGTCTATTAAACAAGAGTCCTGGTGTGGTGCTGTGGGTTAATGCACCAGACTGCAAAGCCCTTTGAACTGCAAGGTCAGCAGTTCAAGCTCACCAGCTGCTCCTTGGAAACAGGGTCGCTATGGGTCAGAATCAACTCGACAGCACTTAACAACAACAACAATTAAACATGGAGCTCTAGTAGCATAGTGGTTACGAATTGGGCTGGGAATCTTAGGGTCAGCAGTTTGAAACTACCAGCTGCTTCGCGGGAGAAAGATGAGGCTTTCTGCTCCCGTAAAGATTTACAGCCTCGGAAACCCTGTACAGGGTCACTATAGGTCGGAACCGATTCGACAGCATTCAACAACAACATTAAACAAGTAGCTTCCTTCTAAAGTAGTGTGTGCCTTTCCTTTGGGGATGTTTAAGCAGGAATTTGAATACCTCCAGTCAAAGATACTGTATAAAGCCTCCCATATAAGGTTATTGGGTAGAACAAGCAGTGTGCACTCAACTATTAACATACAAATTGGCAGTTTAAACCCACCCAGCAGTACCAAGGAAGAAAGGCCTGGTGATCTGCTTCCATACAGAGTATTGTTGTTAAGTGCCATAGACTCGGTTCTGACCCTGTATAGGGTTTCCGAGGAATGCCTTGTGAGCCTGAACCGCCGACCATACAGTTCAAATGGCTTTGCAGTCTGGCACATTAACTCACAGCCCCAAACCAGGACTCTCAAGAAAACTCTACGGAGCTCTGTTCTATTCTGAATACACAGGGTTGCCATAAGCCAGAATCAACTCAATAGTAACGGATTTGGTGGGGTGGAGGTGTGGTAGGGGGGTGGGGTTGTTGTCGGGTTTTGTTGTCGTTTGGGTGTAAGATCAAGCCAGGACACTTTTAAAGTAGCTTCCAAAAAGTTCTCTAACTTTATTTATACCTAGAAGGAGGAGGAAATCACCAGTAAAATGGTGCAGTAGCTAAATGTTGTTTTCAATGTCCTTTCACTTCTCCTTAGTGACTTCATTTTCCTCTCTCCAGGCCCCTCCATCCCATTCATTAGAGTTGATGCTCTCATGCCTACTGGATTACCATCCAGACCTGCCTTCAGGCCACAATGCTCCGGCTGCAATATTAGTTTTCGTCTTTCCCATCAACATTTCCAGGATCTGACCAATAGCATGCTATCAGAAAACAATATAGGTGTAAAGTAGCACCGTGAACATTAGAACTTGAGAAACAACCGAAATTTGAAGAACTCTAAACTTACATTCCCTACTATTCATTTAAAATTACCTTTCATTTATTATCTTCCATGATCATCCTTAAATGTGTTTTAATTAATCTTGTTATTATGTGCCGACTCACTTTTGACTTATGGCGACCCTGCATAGGGTTTCCAAGGAGCAGCAGATTAGTTAATAAAGATTAAGATGAGCACCAACCTTGTGGTTAGCAGTCCAGTGCTTATCCTACAGCGCCACACCAGGACTCCTCTCCCAAGTGTTATAACCTGAGGTAGTAGCGGTGGCTGTGTGCCGTGGAGTCAGTTCCGACTCATAGTGACCTTGTACCGGGGTTTTCGAGGCTGTAAATCTTTACGGGAGCAGAACGCCTCATCTTTCTGCTGCAGAACAACTGGTAGTTTTGAACTTTTGACCTTGCGGTTCACAGCCAGATTCGTAACTACTACGCTACAATTCTTCACAAAACTCACAACGTTAGTAGTATATTGTTGTTATTGTTAAGTGCCATCGAGTCGGTTCTGATCCATAGCAACCCTGTAGAGGGTTTACAAGGAGCATCTGGTGAGCTTGAACCACCCACCTTGTGCTTCAAACCGACTTTGCAGTTCAGAGCATTAGCACCGTACCGGAAGTAGATTGTTGTTGTAAAGTGCTTTGAGTCGATTCCAACCCATAGCCACCCTGTATAGGGTTTCCGAGGTGTAGCAGATTAGTTCATTAAAATTAAGGTGAGCACGCTTCATCCTCAAATAAGTTTGTTCATTTGTTCGAAACATTAATGAAAAGAAAACAAAACCTGAAGACACAAAACACACATGGCTGGACTGTCTACGCACCAGGCATAGTGATCAAACTGAGAGGGTGCCAAGATGAGTAAAACAGAACCCCGCGCCATTTATTGGAGAAGTAAGATTTAAATGTGCCTAGGTAGCATAGTGGTTACGAATCGGGCTGCTAACCGCAAGATCGGCAGTTCGAAACTACCAGCAGCTCTGCAGGAAAACGATGAGGCGTTCTGCTCCGGTAAAGATTTGCAGCCTTGGAAACCCCTGTGCAGAGTCACTATGAGTTGGAACTGACTCCACGGTACTTAACAACAACAACTACTACAACTAGTCCTGGTGTGATGCTGTGGGCTAATGCGCCAGACTGCAAAGTCGTTTGAACTGCAAGGTCGGTGGTTCAAGCTCACCGGCTGCTCCTCGGAAACCCTATACAGGGTAACTATGGGTTGGAATCGACTCGACAGCACTTAACAACAACAACAACACTAAGGAGCTCTGGTAGCGTAGTGGTTACGAATCGGGCTGCGAGCCTCAAGTTTGAAACTACCAGCCATTGCGCAGGAGAAAGATGAAGTTTTCTGCTCCTGTAAAGACTCCGGACTCTACGGCACATAACCATCACCACCACCACCACTAAAGAGTCTTGGTGTGTGTGGCGCTGTAGTGGGCTAATGCGCTGGACTGCAAGGTCGTTTGAACTGCAAGATCAGTGTTTCAAGCTCATCAGCTGCTCCTTGGAAACCCTATACAGGGTTGCTATGGATCGGAATCGACTTGATAGCACTTAACAACAACAAAAACAACTAAGTGCTGGGAAGGAACTCTGGTAGCTTAGTGGATAGAGTCGGACTGCTAACCTCAAGGTCAGCAGTTCGAAACTACCAGCTGTTCCACGAAAGAAAGATGATGAGGCTTTCTGCTCCCATAAAGGTTTACAGATTTGGAAACCCGCTATGAGTTGGAACCGGTTCTACCGCATACCACCACCACTACCAGTAAAGTGCCCTCCCGAGTCCTGGTGTGGTGCTGTGAGCTAATGTGCTGGATAGCAAGGTCCTTTGAACTACAAGGTGGGTGGTTCAAACTCACCAGCTGTTCGTGGGAAACCCTAAACAGGGTCTCTTTGGGTCGGAACCGACTCGACTGCACTTAACAACAACTAAGGCCAGGCACTGTGCCACACACCTTACATCATGATTTAATTTTACTCTGACATTTAATCCTCCTCACAGCAGGGATTATTAGCTTCATTTTATAAATAAGAAAATTGAGGCCTTTAGAGGACTTTGCTCCAGAAATGAGAATTAAAAGCTCATGCCAAGTCCGTCTCCATGCTACCTATAGACGAAATACAATTATGATATAAATTGACTTTCATGAGAGATGTACTTTTCTTTCGACAGTCCCCAAGCACAGAACAAAACTTTCTATGGTTAGTTCATGGTGAAAACCAAAATGGAATTAAGCAAAACCAGAGACAGAAGTCCTGGTATGGCCCTGTGGGTTAGTGCGCTGGACTTCGATGTCTATTTGATCTGCAAGGTCGGCAGTTTAAACTCACCAGTGCTCCTCGGAAACCCTATATGGGTCGGAATCCACTCGACAGAACTTAATAACAACAACAGCGGAGGCACGTGTGGATGTGTTATATCTGATAGAACTCTGAAGAATGTCCCTCTCCAGCTGTGTGTCAGGATCAACTCCACTGAGATGCTTCAGACCATCTCAGATGGGCAAGCTTTTGTCCGGCCTAGGAGTCCTGGTACAGCGCTGTAGAATAAGCAGTGGAATGCTAACTGCAAGGTTGGAGGTTCAAATCCACCAGCCGCTCTTTAGAAACCCTCTGCAAGGACGCTGAATCGGAACCAATTGCACCGCTCTTAACAAACAACACAGCTGTGCTGTGGAAAACCTCAAGCTTGGCTGCCATCTAGTGGTGTGTGTGAAATCTGCATTTTGCTGCTATAGAGTTGGTTCCGACTAGTAGCGATCCTGCAAGGGTTTCCAAGGACCGGCTGATGGGTTTGAACCTCCAACTTTCCATTAGCAGTCCAGTACTTATCCTGCAGCACCACAACAGAACCTGCATTGTAGGGCTTAAAAAAGAACCGGGCGCCAACTTGCTTGTGTTGTTAAGTGCCGTCGAGTCGAATCCGACCCATAGCTACTCTGTATAGGGTTTCCAAGGAGCAGCTGGTGAGCTTAAACCACCGACCTTGCAGTTCAAACGGCTTTGCAGTCTGGCACATTAACCCATAGCGCCACACCAGGACTCCTCAGACATACAGAGCACCATAAAAGAAATTTATTTACTGCCAGTGTTGCTGCCAAATCCGTATCTTCTAACTCAGTGGCCTCTCTCAGTCTACACCTCACTTTTAAAACTTTCTAAAGAGAATTTTGAGCATCCCTCCTCAGTCTCCTTTGTATTTCTATTTGTTTTAATCATGAATTGGGTGGGCGGGGTGTGGGGTGTGTGAACAGGGAATCTAATCTTGCTTTTACCATACACATACACACACCTGTTGGCAGGTTCATTCATCATAGAGCCTCACAAGGTCTTGGTGGGCAAAATCCATCAGCCTGGTGAGGCAAAGAGACCACCAAGGAAGAAAATACTGTCCTTGTAAACAGAGCTTGGGAAATAGGAGCATCCTCAGCAACCTGATAGCACCGCTTTTGTGGATCCTCCTTCTTGCTCTTCTCCCATCTCTGTTTGCCTGATGCCACGGCCTCTGCTCCACCCCCACCCCTCCCATAGAGGCAAGCAGTTGTTCAGAGCTTGGGCTTAGGCACAAAGGGAGACAGGCTTTTTCAATGACCCAGATTTGTGGGCTAGATTTCGTGTCAAAACTGATGGAGAGCCTAAGCGGTATCCCAGAGAATTTTATCTGAATACAACTGGGTGATGAGAGGAGTTCTCTGGGTTTACACTGACTTTTGCAATTGTTTCCCTCAGTTTAGTCATCAATTGTTTAAGTGAATGAATCTTTTTATGTATTCTGTGAATGCATGTATTAAAATTTGAATCAATTTGTTTCCATAATAGGCAAAATCATACCACCCACCCACAAAGAGGTCTATATCCTAATACCTGAAACTGCCATTACATTACCTCATGGCAAAAGGAACTTGATAGAGGATAAGAACCTTGAGATGGTAAGATTATCTTGGGTCCAATCAAATCATGAGTCCTTTAAAATCAGAGAGTTTTTCCTATGTGTGGTCCAATACAGACATAACTACTGGAGAAGAGGCAGACAGAGATTAGTTATTGCTGGCTTTGAAGACAGAGATAGTATACTGTGAACAAAACCCATTGCTGATAGTGACCCTAGTATCACTTCCACTGTATAGCTTCAAAGGCTCAAATCTTTATGGAAGCACCCTGGTATATTTTTTTCTCCCACAGAGCAGCTGGTGGGTTCGAACTGCTGATCTTTTGATTAGCAGATGAACATTTAACCACTGTGCTACTGGGGGGGGGAGGGGGGCTGGCACGAAAATAAAGGAATGTGGGCAGCCTCTAGAAGCTGGAAAAGGCAAGGAAACTGATTCTTCTCTAGAGTCTCCAGAAATGAATGTAGCCAAGCCAGCATCTTTATGTTAGTCCACTGAGATCCTGTGAGACGTCTACAGAGCTATATGATTATAGATTGTGTTGCCTTAAGCCACTAAGCTTGTGGTAATTTCTGATAGAAGTAAATGATCTCCTTTAACCTTTGAGATCTCAAAATCTCACTCAGTATCAAAGCAAAAACTGTCTGGAGCAATGCTGCCTCTCAAAGACTGTGTTCTGATAGAAGCCAGGTTTTTAGATTTTCTTTCAGGATCTGGGAGAAGTGTCATTTCTGTATATTATTACTCAGATAACACTTACACACCAAAATTTAAAGAATTATTTTGTCCCACCTAATGGGGTTGTGGATTAATGCGTCAGACTGCAAAGCCATTTGAACTGTTAAGGTCGGCAGCTCAAGTTTACCAGCTGCTCCTTGGAAACCTTATACAGGGTCTCTGTGGGTCAAAATCGACTCAACAGCACTTAACAACAACAATGGGGATGGTCATTAGTGTCCCTATTCTCCCAGAGATATCTTCAGTCTCTTCAAAAAGTCCTGACTTGGACGCTCTTAGAGATGGTTTCTGTGCCCCTCATCGTGAACTTGAATGGACTCCACAGCACATAGCCATTGCCGCCACCACCATCATTAACTTGGAGAGAGATTTCTGAATAGATACTATAGAGAGGGCATGAAGTGCATTGTCTCTTCCAAGAAATATTGACTCCTCAAGAAATATACCATGAATCTTGAAGTTGTCCTTACTTCTTTAATCCAGTAATTCCATTCTTGGAATTTCCCCTCAAGAACAAATTCAAAACTAAAGCTAAATGAAATATGCATGAAAATGTTTATAATGTTATCGAAAACAGTAAAAGCAACAAGAAAGGAAACCATCAAAATCCCAGTATAATTCAGCAACCTGAATAAACCAAAAAGCCAACCCACAGCCAGTGAGTTGATTCTGACTCATTGTGACCCTATAGAACAAACTAGAATGACTCCTTAGGGTTTCTGAGACTGTAGATTTTTATGGGAACAGACAGCCTCATCTTTCTCCCATAGCAACCCAGACAGGCAGCTATTATTAGCTCCAACTTACCTTTGAGAAAATGAAACTTTAAAAAGTTAATAACTTGCCAAGGGTCTCATAACTAATAAACGATCCAATACTTGAAATTTCAGGTTGAGGATATGACACTGACCTTTAATAAATTATGATTCAGTGCCATTAAAAAGTATAGCTATTAGCAATATAAAACATAGAAAAATGTTCTTATTCTAATAAATGAACACATTATATTATAAAATAGTATTCATTCAATAACCATCTATTGAGCACATACTCTGCATCAGATATTATACTAAATACCAAATAATTAAGGGGAGCCAGAATAGATACTCAATGCCCTTTTGAACCGATTATAAAAATGTAAAATGATCTATACAGGTAGAAAGTAATGTATCAAAAAATTGAAATATGCTTTTTCTTTAAGGACATGGTATATATTCTATATAATTCCTAATATTACCTTTTCATATATATATATATAATATTATTGAATGTTGTTGTTAAGTGCCATCAGGGGGAAAAAAACCCATAAACATCTTGCCCTAAGTCAAGATGCAGAGCAGAAGTGACAGCGGACTTCTTACTGAGGAAGCAGGGCCTGATTGTACTGTTTAGAAAAACAACAAAAAACAACCTGGCAGGTCTGGAGGTCAGCCTCTTCCCCAGCAGGGAAGTAGAATCCAGCTGAACACACAGTTCCTTCTCAGGTGGGGTCGCTCTTAGGAGGCCACATTTGAGCCTAAACTGATACCCTCTGTGTATTTGGAAAACTCACTGGCCCAAGAATGGCCCTGAGGGACAGTAACACCTGCCTCTACCTGTCTCCTGAACTGCTGAGAAAGTAACTGGAAAAGCATATGCATTGCATTAGTCATCATTTTAATGCCACTGTCTATGTGGGGCAAGTCACATACTCTGGCCTTCAGTTTTTTTGAGTGAACTAAGTAAAATTGGAGCGTGTTAATTACTAAATTATTTTCAGTTGCCTCATATGTGTAGGAAAGTTGAATAGTAACAAAGAAGAGAGAAAAACTGACGCATTGGAACTATGATGTGTTGGCAAAGAATATTGGATCTACTTGGAGAAATGAGCAAGCCAGTCTTAGCCAGAATTTTCCTTAAAACCGAGGATGGCTAGGTGCTGTAAGATAAACACTAGACTACTAACCACAAGGTCAACTGTTCAAACTACCAGTCACTTCTCAGATGCCCTATACAGGGTCACTATGAGTCGGAACTGACAACTTTAGATGTGTTATTAGGAAACATCAATCACTCAAGAAGGACCTGGTGTTTGGTAAAGTAGAGGGTCAGAAAAAATGAGGAAAATCCTCAGTGAGATGGTGGTGGTAGGGTTATGTGCTATGGAGTCAGTTCCAACTCATAGTGACCCTGTACGGGGTTTCTGAGGCTGTAAATCTTTTCGGGAGCAGAAAGATTCATTGTTCTCCTACAGAACAGTTGGTAGTTTCGAACTTCTGACCTCGAGGTTAGCAGCCTAATTTGTAATCACTATGCTGGTAGCGTAGTGGTTACAAATTGGGCTGAGAACCTCAAGGTCAGCAATTCGAAACTACCAGCTGTTCCCCGGGAGAAAGATGAGGCGTTCTGCTCCCGTAAAGATTTACAGCCTCAGAAACCCCGTACTGGGTTGCTGTGAGTCGGAACTGACTCCATGGCACATAACCCTACCACCACCATGCTACCAAAGCTCCTAGACTGACAGAATAGCCACATCAATGGACTCAAACATACCAAAGATCATGAAGATGGCACAGGACGAGACAATATTTTGTTCTGTTGTATAAAAGATCACCATGAGTAGGCGGTAACTTCAACTTCTGAAGTGTCTTCTAAAGACTGATGCTGTGGGGAAATGGGCTGGGTATTAGGCCAAGTGAAATGAATTCAAAGTAGGCAGAGCTAGTATATCATTTGAAGAGATTTTTATGAGGAGGCAGAGACATGACGATGGTTTAGAAAACCAAACAACTATTGAGCAAATGACCAAACGGAGAACCTCATTAGCAATGGATGCTAAATCCAACCAGTACATGTGGAGTAGAGTATGGTGGAGACGTGTTTCTTCTTTGACTTCCCTTCCACTGCCAAATGAGAAGATCCTTTTTTAATAATAATACTGAAATTTATCAATGCATTACATGCCAGTCACTGAGTTTAGCATGCCATTTGGATTATTTCATTTAATGTATTCAGCAACTCAAACAGGTGTGTAATATTATCTGTATTTTAACGTTAGGAAACTAGAAGCTTAAAAAAGTTAATAACTTGCCAAAGGCCTCATAACTAATAAGTGGTCCAGTACATAAGAGTTCAAGAATCCCTGGTGGCACAGTGGTTAAGTACTTGGCTGCTAACTAAAAGGTTGGTGATTTGAACCCACCAGCTTCTCTGAGGGAGAAAGATAAAGCATCTGCTTTCATAGGGATCACAGCCTTGGAACCCCTGTAGGATAGTTTTACTCTTCCCTGAACAGTTACTATGAGTCACAATGCACTGAAGGTAGTGGATTTCATTTGGGGTAAGAGTATACACATATGTTCAAGTAAGTTTAAGTTTATACATTCAGATAACAAACTAGTAAATTAATTTTTTCTCTTTCTAATTTAAAATCTAAATTATTAGAATAATAAAATGAAAAAA
>NW_006409806.1:6788-7388 GCF_000296735.1 Chrysochloris asiatica | reverse complement strand
CATCTCTTTTAACCAGACCCATCTAGACAAAATGACATCTATTCAGTAGGGGCTCTTTCTTACCCCCATACTCTTAAATTAAACTCCCTCTTGGAACCTTGTAAGTCAGTTACTTCATGCCTTTATCGCCCCCTCATTTTAGGTAGCCAATGTCTAAGTTGCCCATCCCTATCTACCCTGTGTATAGAGGGGATAGCATTGATACTTGATGTGAAGATTCCTTCCCTCTCTTTTAGTATTTAGAGTTACTACCTCCATGAGTATAAGTCAGGTTAATCAAATTATAGCAATTTACCTTTATTTCCTTTATTAAAATTTATTTATTTATTTTTTAATCTTCCTCTAGTCGAGTTCTAATTATCAATCCATTGAGGCTAGGTCAAATGGGTACTATCTCCAAGTTTGGGCGATCTTATGCATCTCCCCTCACTTCATATCAGCTGGATGCTTCACTCTCAGTTCTAGCTTTCTGTGGCTATGTCCTTGTCCATGGGCTCAAGTGTCCTCAGGTCTCACCACACTTTGGACCAACCAGATCTTCCTCTTCTCTCTCTCATCTCCAGGTCAATAGGAGTCAATGGACTGTGATTGAACTCAGCC
>NW_006409806.1:3034-3554 GCF_000296735.1 Chrysochloris asiatica | reverse complement strand
GATGAATCTTGGCTGAATGCAGAGAATATAAAAAAGATGTTTATCTATGCTTTATTGACTATGCAAAGGCTTTTGATTGTGTAGATCATGACAAGCTATGGACTACATTGTGAAGTATGAGTATTCCAGAACACTTAATTGTGCTCATGAGGAATCTGTACCTAGACCAAGAGACAGTTGCTCAAACAGAACATGGGAACACTGAATGGTTTAAAATGAAGAAAGGTGTGTGACAAGGTCATATTCTTTCACCATACTTATTCAACTTGTATGCTGAGCAAATAACCCTAGAACCTGGATTATATGAAGAAAAATGTGGCATCAGGATTGAACTGCCATATGCAGTTGATACAATCTTGCTTGCTGAAAGTGAAGAGGACTTAAAATATTTACTGATGTAGCTTAAAGAGCACAACCTTCGGTATGGATTACATCTCAATGTCAAGAAAACAAAAATCCTCATCACTTGACCAATAAACAACATTCTTATCAACAGAGAAAAGAATGAAGTTGTCAAGGA
>NW_006409806.1:0-519 GCF_000296735.1 Chrysochloris asiatica | reverse complement strand
AGCATGTCTATTCAACTTCTGCTTCCTGGAATTCTGGGTTAAAGCATCTGGAGAGCAAACACAGCAGAGGAAAGGATAAACACCTGCTACATGAAGGTCACCAAGGACCCAAGGAATATGAACTTTCCCCCCAGAGTTAACAAAGAGAAAGACTTCCCATAGCACTGATGCTTTGAATTTGGACTTCTAGCTTCCTTGTGAGAAAATAAATTTCTGTTTGTTCAAGGACTAATTTGTGGTATTTCTGTTATAGTAGTTCTCATCAATTAAGACAGAAGTTTATCACTTTTATTAGTCTTTTCAAAGAACCAACTCATGACTTTGTTAATTTTGTATTATTTCCTTCTTCTACTCACTCAACTGCAAGGTCAATTTGAACCACAAGGTCAGCAAATCAAACTCACCAGACACTCCTCAGAAACCTTATACAGGTTCGCTATGAGTCAGAACTGACTTGATGGCACTTAACAACAATGACAACAACAACTCACTGTAAAGAGCTCTGGTAGCATAGTGGGT
>NW_006409805.1:5646-23875 GCF_000296735.1 Chrysochloris asiatica | reverse complement strand
AAATCTTTACGGGAGTAGAAAGCCTCATCTTTCTCCCGCGGAGCAGCTGGTAGTTTCGAACCGCTAACCTTAAGGTTCGCAGCCCGATTCGTAACCACTACGCTACCAGAGCTCCTTTGGCACTGTATCTGATAATATTCTGATGCTCTTTATCATGTGTAAATATTCTGGTGTTATCTAACAGTGTTCCACTGATATTCATAAGGTTCTGATATTCAGAAGTAGTTTGTCTCTCCTTCATCCTAGTCTGTCTTAGTCTGGAAATTCAGCTGAAACCTGTCTACCATGGATGATCCTGGTGGTACTGAAAATACTGGTAGCATAGCTTCCAACTTTACAACAACATGCAAACCACCACAGTAAGGCAAAATGACAGACAAATGGAAAGTTCTGATTACCTCTCCAATAATAACTGGTACAAGAAATGTGCTTTCTTACCATATTCCAATTATTGTCTAAATTCTTCCTCACTCTATTTATTGTTTGGAATATTCCATCTTCTTTTTGAAGCTTATTGACCTCTTGATTTAATTGCAAAGGTTGCTTCATTTTTGAATCTTAATTGTTTTATATAGTTTTTTATCCTTACTGCAGTAACTCATCACTAACCTTAATTTTTCCTTTGTGCTTTTCTGGTATTTTTGTTGTTGTCGTTTTTTAACCATGCCCTTAGTTTCTTGCAGTTTCACACACATACTCTTTATTTTGTGGAATTTCCCCTTATTATCCTATTCTCTGAGAGTTTTTTATTGAACTTGAATGAACACTGACTTTACTCTAGGCCTGCTAAGCAATTTTATCTTGGGGTTGCTTTCCCTGGATGCTTTCTCCTTCTTTTTTTTTTTTTTTTTTTTTTTTTATAAACTAAGAGTTGAATTGAGATTGATGTGTTTTCACTGGGTTTTCTCTCAACTTCCTGCATTTACAACATGAAATAGATTTGTCTCCACTGAGATGAAATGAGCGAGATGTGTGAAACATGCAGCTGAATAACATGGGGGAAATGACATACAAGCTTTGCCTAGTCACCAAGTGATGTGATCAGAAGCTTGAAATTAACACTTCTCATTCTTTTCTAGTACTGAATGCCTACTCTGCTCTGTGGTAGAAATGTGAAATGGTGTTGATACTGTTTGAGCATTATTAAGAGATTTATTTGTAATAAAAGATTTGCTGCAGTCTAATAACTGCCCAGAGGTACACTGTTCTGTTTTTCTTTAAAATAGAGTACTTTGCATATTGGGAGAATTGAGTTCATGTACATCTATTTGATTGTTTTGAAACATGTTTAGAGATGTGTTGGTTTTTTTAGTTATTTATAAGAAAATTAATGTGTAAGAGGAAGCCCTGTTTGTGTAGATGTAGGGCTTTAAACAAGTTCAAAACAGCTTAGTAATTGCCGTTGTAATGTGTGTGTTGCATAACAACCAAATCTGTTGCTTCTTAGTAAGAAACAAACAGCTGTGCTCTGCTCAAAGATGGCAACCAAATGAACTGCTTTGACTGTGTGTTACTATCCAGTGTCCTGCTGATAATCCAGTCTCCTGTATTAGGCTCCTGAAACTTTAAGGACTGTGACAGGGCTTTTGGAGAGCAATGCATACAGAGCAACTAGATAGGCCACCACCTTTGAATGGGACACAACTGTTTCCTACTCTGATGAGAATATCATGAGCTAAAGTTTTGGTGGTTACACAACTGTACCTTGTTTATGACAGCAATTACCTAACCGTTTTGAACTTGTTTGAAGCCCTGTGTAGATCGCAGTAGCAGAATGGAGGTGGGGAGCTAACTGGAAAGGAATATAAAGGGTACCCCCTCTTGAGGTTCAGCCAAGGTTACCCAGATGGTTTGGATTTTTGAGCACCTGGTTAATCTCCAATATTCCCTCTTAATATTATTAAAAGAAATATGTAACACAGCATTTGTCAGTCTAGTGTTCTCTCTTTATGAAATGAACAGTTAGAGGAAAAGCCATACATATAAACAAAAATGAACCAACTTCATTAATATTCTATCTCCCAGCTCTGTGACATTTTCAGTCTAAAATGAAAAGGACATGTTTGTCCACCTTTACTTTCACTGATGCAGAAAAATAAGCTTGAAAGTAGACCACAGAATATATACTTCAACAGATGCTTGGAACTTTTGTACCCTGAGTAAGTAAACCATGGGAGGGACTGTTGAGTGGACTCGGTCTGCCTCATGTGTTGGGAGAAGGAGGACGCTGCTGTCGCACTGGAGTGTTGGCTCCCACGCTGTGAGTCAGGATTGTGTAAGAGAACTCGGCAATGCTCTCAAAGGCAATGCCAGTGATGCTCTGCAAATGCCCCACAACCTTGAGAAATAAAGACAGATGGCTTCTTTGTAAATAATCGCAACATGTTTTCATACACACACACACACACATACACTGCTCTGGGTGCTCTCTTAAGCCAAATGAAAATTTTTCTGTTCTGCTGAACTTTTAGAAAAGATTAAATCCAGATTTCAGTGTTTGCCAGTGGCTAAATTACATTAGAATACCGTTGTTTTGATAGTGTTAGCTTGGAACCATTGGGCTAGACATTTCCCTCTGCTGAGGTTAAGTTTTGTGAAATATGAGAAGGGTATCTGGGCCCTGACATTTTCTTTATTTAGGGAGGATATACTTATTAGAAGGAGCTCTGTCTGGTAGCATAAAGGTTATGGGTCGGGCTGCTAATCTCAAGATCAGCAGTTCACAACTACCAGCGGATCCACAGGAGAAAGATGAGGCTTTCTGTTCCCATAAAGATTTGCAGCCTCAGAAATCCTGTACAGGGTCGCTATGAGTTGGAACTGACTCCCTGGCACATCACCACCACCACCATACTTACCAGACTGTAACATAACAGTCATCATCAAAGGGGAAATAAACAAGGTGAACTCGGGTCCCCATTTGTAATTTAACTTCATAAGAGGAAAATGAGAAAATCTTTCAGTTCTACCCTAGTTTTTCCCCTCCCAAATCCTGCTCGTTCACACTCATCATAGGTCTTGGCACTTATCTTTTGTAGATTGTCTTGTATTAAATGAATTCTGGCCACGCTGGTCCTGCTCAGTGGTGCGTACCTGCTTCCAGCATTCATGGTTTTGGATGAAAGCACTTGATGCAATGATTCCTACTGCCAAGAGCATAAAGTCTTCCTTCACTGAAATAAACTTTTCCCTGAATGATTAAAACCATATTAATTTAGGGGTTACATGAGACTTGATCTTCCAAATTCTAGGGTCATGGAACTTCAACTATGAATTGTTTATGTTGGTCATCTTGGATTTTTTAGACATGGAAGGAAATGGTCAAGTAGTGACTAGCTGACCGATGCCTCTACCCTCTTACAACTCAACTGGGAATAAAACATGACCCTCCTGTCTGAACGGTTTACAGGCCTTTTGTTGTTCTATCCATCTCCCTAACAAATGTAGTTCTGAGAATTTTTACCAGTCTGACTACAGTAATCAAACACTTTTGTCCAAGTTGCAACCCTGTGGTTTATTTTCTCCCTGAAAGTGGCTATAAAAGCAATCCAGTAATGGCAAGTCACAAGCAGCTATGAAGGAAGAACTAGGAAAGAATGTATGTTAATTACTTGAAGTAATTTAAATTTAAAAGTAAAAGCCTTTAGGGGTTTGCTGATAGGGCTTAGTCATTTATGTCCAAGCAGCACATTGGAAATTAATGAACCAGGTAACCTGTGTAGGTTATCTGAGGACTTGACAGGTTAATCCTACTCCCCAAATTCTTTTCCACCACTTTGTGTTTCTGGAAGGAACCTACCCCATAGGAATTGTCTTACCCTTGCAATTTACTGGGTATGGAGTTCTCAATTGAAGCTCTCAGCAGGCTCTCATATATGGGTTCGTGCAGAAGATAGACTAGGTCAAGAAGAGTCAGGCAGGTTGCATGAAGCTGTGTGGCTGGGACCAAACAACCATTGTATCCTAGATGGAGGATGTTGTTAAGTGCCGTTGAGTCAATTCTGACCCATAGCAACCCTGTATAGGGTTTCCAAGGACCGACCTTGCAGTTCAAATGGCTTTGCAGTCTGGCCCATTAACCCCCAGTGCCACCCCAGGACTCCATAGATGGAGTATAAGCATGGTTTATTGTTTTTGTTGTTAAGTGCCGTTGAATCGGTTCCAACACACAGAGCTCTTGTATAGGGTTTCTTAGGAGTGGCTGGTGAGTTTGGTAAAGGAGCAGTGAGTCTTCTGTGATCATAACCACAGTTGTCATGTGACATAAAGCTATTGAGCTGTTACTGTACTTCCTGATTACTGTATTCTACTATAAGAAACCTGTAGGGCTGGAGTCCAATTTTAAAGGACAAAAGAAGAGGTAGAGAAACAATCTAAATTATATTTGTTCTCTGATAGTATGAGTTGAAACCGATTCAGCAGCACTTAACAACAATCCTGTTTCTTGACAAAATCAAATCTTTCATCCTGCACTAAGGGAGTTAGCTACTGATTCCAGGTAGAAGCCAGCTGCTCTGACTGCAGCCTCCTTCCGTGACAAGTGCCAGAGGTAACACCTTTCTCAGCCACCAAGAAATAATCAGGCTTCCTGCTCTTCCTCACTGGCAGGTTCTGCCCACTGCCACCAAACCCCAGGGCACATATTTTATTGTCATCTTTGGAAGATTCCAACCCATATCTCCTGACACATTTACTGATGTACCTAAAACCTCTAGAAGCATCTCCACATATGTCAGAGGAGTGGGCAGATTGATTTGGAAGTTCAAGGACTTCAAAACATCCAGCTCCGACTCCAGCAGTTCTTCTTTAGTGTGTTGATACCCTAGAGCCTGAAGGAAATTCAGGACTGTAATGTTGCTGATTATCTGAGCAAAGAAACACAAAAAAAGTCATACGTCTTGGCACAGTATACACAACCTTTCATAATCCAGACCAGCTGTCATCTCCAGTATTCATTCTTGCGAGGTAATTCCCTGACACTCAGCTCATCATAAAGTATCAATTGCAGTTCCCCTACATCCACTATGCCTCCCAGTCTCTACATGCTTGTTAACTATCCTTGGGTCTTCCTCCGTTTCCTCCCATCCCTCTCGTTCCCTTAGGATTCATCCATCCTCTACTTCAAAAAGTCATTTTCTCTAAAAACCCTTCCTTGATTCTCCAAGGCTGATGAGGCACACACTGTATGTACATAGCCCTCAGTATTTACACTCTTCTTCAGTGTCTTCCATTGGATAATCAGTTCACTGAGAGCACAGACAGTATTTTTACTGTTAGCAGCCATGGCATCTAGTACAACATCTGATCACAGAAGATAATAAATATTTGTTGAATGAATGATATTTTACTGTACAGAACAGGCAGTAATGTTGGAACATTTTATTCTTTATAAATGTAACAGTTCAACTTTAGTGCTGATAAGTATGTTGGCAATTTAGGTACCTTATGTAAACTGTCCTTGAGTTCCAAGGGGAGGAAAGGTGACCTGTATGAATGATGGCATTTGTCCAGCAATTATACTTTGGGAACAGAACTTCAGGCTATTAAGTGCTTCTGTGTGGCTGGTGTGTGTGCGCGCGTGCGTGTGTTTAGGAAGCATAATTGACTCTGGAATTTTCACATGAATAAAATCACCTAGCCTATCCTAGGAGTAGATTTCTCACAGCCACCTCTGGACAGAACTGGTTTCTCCCATGAGCCTCTCCAGCTCCTTACCTTATAGTGGAAGGAAAGTTTGCTAGCCAGCTGAACGCAAGACACAAGACGCAGGATGAACTTGTTGAAAAGCTGCTCCTTCAGAGCCCTCCAGTTCTGAGGCTCTGCCTTCTCACTCTCTCTCAGCTGGAGTGTGGCCTGCCTGTAGATGTTCTCTGCCTGCTTAATCATAAACCTATAAGGAATAGAAAGGGAGAGTAAACAGTCCACACTCACACAGTCTGGGCTTCAAACTCTGCTAGGTCTTCTCTAACATTAACTGCTGGCTAAGAAATTGAATTTGCAAGTGAAAACAGTAGGATGCAAAAGCAGGTCTTTGGTCAAGGGGTAATTGGGACTTTCCTAAAGATTTTAGTACATTAGTCATTCTGAGAGATACCACTTACAAAGACCTATGCTTAGGCTTTACCTTTCTAGGATTTCTACAGCCTGGTAGCTCACAGATTTCTCCAGACACCATTGTTCAGACAGGAGAAAAACAAACTCTGCCAAAACAGGAAAGAAGAGCCTAATTCACAAGATGCAACCAAAACCACTCTTGGCATTGTGTAAAAGCCATGATGGGTCAAGGGAAGAGGGTCAGGAGGTGAGAAAGATGAGACTAAAACAACCAAAGCTGAGCTTAGTCCCCTGTGCTGC
Source organism: Chrysochloris asiatica (assembly GCF_000296735.1). Classification (NCBI taxonomy): domain Eukaryota; kingdom Metazoa; phylum Chordata; class Mammalia; order Afrosoricida; family Chrysochloridae; genus Chrysochloris; species Chrysochloris asiatica. Next base: position 17,521 of record NW_006409805.1, on the reverse strand, counting down.
CAATAGGCAGATCAGAGGCACAAAAAAGAAGGCTGAATGAGTGCCAAAGACAAGGGCTAACCAAGCTCAGTCAGTGACCCTGGAGCCTTCCTGTGGGTCTCAGATGATAAAAGGCTTGGCCAGTTACATGCAAACATACCCTGCTGGTCTAGATGGCCTCTACACCATGCTGGGAGCCCTAAGGTCCAAGGGAGATTTCTTGGATGGATGAAAAACCTAACCCCTAAATCTGTTTTCAGTGGAATGTTGGCAAGAACAGAACGGTCCCTCCTGGAGCTTCAATATTCTTTATGACACTGTTTGTTTAGTAACCACCCTTTGGAGAACTCCCATTGCTTTACAAACAGGATTCACCTTACAGCTGGATACCATCCCTCCACCACCAGTTTGTGGGGTAAATTTGTAGTGGCTGAGCCTCTCCCCAGGTGCAAGTTTGTTACTGTGGAGTGGCTTGGTTTGAAGAAACATCCCTGAAATAAGGGGACATATGCCCAATTTTTACAGGAAAAATCATTGGGAAAGTGGGAAGGCAAGATATCTTGGCAAGATTTTAGGCTGCCTCTGTTTCTCTTTGAAGGAACAGCCCAGATAGAATTCTATTTAGCTTTCAATATCATTAGAGGGTAGAAACAAGAGTAAATGTTGGTTCTCAACAAAGAAAAGCTCCTACAAATCAAGAAACTTTTGCATTGGTCAGTGGAGAATTATGTCTAAATTACCATATGTCTTCAGAAAAAATCATTCTTAGGAGAAAAAAAAGTTAAGCTAGTACCAGTTTAACAATCTATTCAACCAAATTACACTTAGATATGTACAAAACTTGTTACAGACATTATCACAACTCTGTTAGCAATGCCCAATACAGAAGACAATGTTTGAGCAATTCAGTAAAATACCTTAGATGACATAATTATGTTATTAGCCAATCCTTTTATTTGCTAGAGTTCAGACTTTATTTCTTTTTGTTCTTTATATGCACTTGTAGTTATTTGGTTTGGGTTTGGTTTTGGCCTGAATTATCTGGATTATGTTTCTATTTTCCACTTTAATTTGCCAAAAAAATTGAGTTTGGGTTAGGTGAAATTGATGGTTACACCTCTTTCTGGCTACTAGCTCCACCTCTTCTGCTTACAAAATCACTCTTATCTATTAACTAAAAGACACCCCCCCCCAAAAAAAAACCAATTTGTTCTGTATATTTTCACTCAAACCACAATAAAAAGTGAAGATAAAGGCTCTTCCCTCTACCTTCTTCAGTTTGCCCTCCATCTTTTTCCTTCCCTTCACTGTTCAATTTCTTGAAAGCTGAGTTTTCACTTCTTGCTACCTCTTCATCATTTACTAATTTTCTACACTAACTTTTTCAGTTTGCCGAAATTATCCCAAAGGTCAGTAAATATGTCCTAATTGTTAAATAGTCCGGCCTCATTTCTGTTAATGTCCTTGAAGCATTTGAAACTAACTGCTGACCAGCATCCTTTAAATTCTCTTCTTCCAAAGGTTTCTTGGTTCTGTTTCTCTCTCTCCAACCACTATTTTCTTCACCACTTCTTCCTGATCCAATTCCTTGAACACAAAATGTTTCCCAAGAAACTGTTCTTAACTTGCTTCTCTCTCCTCCCTCTAGGAACTCCTTCTCTGCCACAGTTTCAACAATCATTATGGTGATGAGTCCCAAACCTCTACTCTACCTCTCTTCTGACCTACTTTTAGCCTGCTAGTAACTTTTCTCTACAAGTTCTGACAGTACCTTAAACTCAGTAGCTCCAAACCCAAAACTGCTATCTTTTCAAAGAAAATCAAGTTTGTGTGTGTTTTGTTTAATGTGTGTGTTATATTTCTGCTAATGACATCATTATACTCCAAATTTCTGTTTAACCCTTTGACATAGATTTGCCTTCACTTTTAAATTCATCCATTGTGAGCTGTAGATTTTTACCTTTGAAATTTTTAAAAGCCATCTTCTCTTGTCATTCCCTCTGTCCCAGCACCTAGCACCTACACTACTGACACAGACGTCACGGGTCGACCTACTTCCCTTTCTCTCTTGTTTAATCCATCTTTTACATCACTGCCAAAATCACTTTGAAGCAAAGGTTACATTCATATTTTAAAGCCTTCAGTGCCTTCTTGTTTCCCTACTAAACCAAGTATAAATCTCTTACATTCAACGTCCACAGGAAATACCCCCAAACTACTTTGTTGTTGTTGTGTATCTTCGAGTCAGTTCCAACTCATAGTGACCCATATAGGGTTTCCAAGGAGCAGCTCTTAGGTTTGAACTGCCAACTTTGTGGTTTCCAGTCCAGTGCTTACCCTACAGTGCCTGGTCTTAATTTCAACACAGTCTGGCCAACCTAGACTTCCCTGCACCCACACTTACCCTAAGCTTCCCTATCTGTATAGCTTTACTCCTGCTGCTCCATTTTGGTTAAGGAGCTCTGGTAGAGTAGTTGTTACAAATCAGGCTGTGAACCTTAAGGTCAGCGGTTCGAAACTACCAGTCGCTCCGCAGGAGAAAGATGAAGGGTTCTGCTCCTGTAAAGATTTACAGCCTCAGAAACTCTGTGCAGGGTCACTATGAGTCGCAATAGACTCCACGGTACTTAACAACTCGGTTTTGGTTAGTCACAGTATTGTTGGCCTTTTGATTTGTTGAGCCTCCCCACCCCATTCTACCTTCACCAATCAAAATTGTCATCTCTCTTTCAAGGTGTACCTCAAAAACACCATTCCTGGAGGACTCCATTAATTGGTTAACATGCTTGGTTGCTAACTGAAAGGGTGCAAGTTTGAGTCTACCCAGAGGTTTCTTAGAAGAAAGATCTGGCCATCAAAATCCCAAAAATCAACCATTGAAAACATTGTGGAGCAGAATTCTACCATGACACATGGGACCACCATGAATTGGGGTCTCCATGAGTTGGAGTGGCTTCCATGGTCTGGTACCACCTCGCCTCTGGTACCATCATTCTTTTAATCTCCCTAAACGCTTATTTTCTCTCTTATGCTTGTATTGTTGTTTGGTGTTAAGTGCCATCCAGTTGGTTCCAACTCATAGGACCTTGATTAGGGTTCTGAGCAGCAGCTGGTGGGTTTGAACTGTCTACCTTGTGGCTTGCAGTCCAGTGCTGATCCTACAGCAACACGTATTGTTTATATCTCACTATACTTGTACCTAAGGAGTTCTGGTAGCAGTGGTTACGAATCAGGCTGCGAACCTCATAGTCAGCAGTTTGAAACCACCAGCTGTTCCGTGGAAGAAAGATGAGGCTTTCTGCTCCTGTAAAGATACAGCCTCGGAAACCCTGTACAGGGTCGGTATGAGTTGGAACGGAGTCCACGACACATCACCACCACGACCACCATACTTGTACTTAGTTATGTGCGTATTTGTCCTTTGCTGTTAAATGCTGTTGAGTGGGATCCTGTATAGGGTTTCCGAGGAGCAGCTGGTGGGTTTGAACCACTGACCTTCTGGTTGGCAATCCCAGGCTTATCCTACAGCACCACACTAGGACTCTTTTTTTGACGTTGTTGTTAAGTGTCATCGAGTCGGTTCCGACTCATAACGACCTTGTATAGGGTTTCCGAAGAGCGGCTAGTGGGTTTGAACGGCCGACCTTGAGGTTCAGGGCTTCATCCCACAGCGCCATACCAGGATCCCTTATTTGCCCTGGTATCCCCCGCAAGAATGCACATACTTTGAAAGCAAGGACTTTGGGCCCTCTTTCTAGCTCAGGTGGTGCCAATAATTACTACTCTAACTTGATATTGAAGAAATCAAGGGTAAAGTGTTGCTGTATCTTGCCCAGTATACCCCCAGCTCCTGGTGTATAGTAAGCACTAACAAAAATTATATGAGTGAATGAAGTAAAGAGAATCTCAAGGTTGGTGTTGAAAGGCAGATGCCCCAGTCCCCATGAGCCTGGCTCCCAGGTCCCGCATCCACACCCACGATCCGGGTCTCCCTGAAGCTGCCCATCCGGCCCGCAGCCTCCTGCACCGCTTGCTCATTCTGCTGGGCCAAGTGGAGCAGAGCGTCTTCGATGGTCTCTGTAGTAACAGCTCCAAACTGAAAGTCACTGAGGGAGACCAATCTGGGCCTCAGAGGTCCATCCATTTTCAAATGTCCTTTGGCCACCTGGACTGTTCAGTGGATTAACAGTCGGCTCCCTTAGCTTCTCTCCAGTCTTCTGCCACAGCTTGGTTTCCTCGTCCCCTTCTAGTGTGCCTGTCCTCCGCCACAAGTCTGAGGAAAACCCAATTTCCCCTCACAGACTCAAGCTCTCTCCAGCCTTTCCCATTTCCGCCCCCCCCCACGCCCCCAACGGCCGCGGAAGGCATCAGCCAATCACGAAGCCGCCTCTCGTCGCCCCTCCCCCTAAAGCCGCGGAGGAGAAAGGAAACGCAGACTACAGCCCCCAGCGTCCCCTGCGGGGCCAAAGGGCTAATATTCCCAGCGAGCCCCGTAGCCCAGCGGCAACATGGCGGCGTCCGGTTCTGGAGACCCTCTAGATACCAAGAGTGGAAAGGCCCCGATGGCTCAGCGCATCGACCCAGCTCGGGAGAAATTGACTCCCGCGCAGCTGCAATTCATGCAGCAGGTGCAACTCGCTCAGTGGCAGAAGACGCTGCCACAGCGACGGACCCGGAACATCGTGACTGGCCTGGGCATCGGAGCCCTGGTTCTTGCTATTTGTATCCGATCGTATTGTAGACTCCGGGAGACTCCATATGGGGATAGGGAAAAGCATGTAGGAGAGCAGCGTGGGGGTGAGAGAAAAAGTCCGAACTGTGACGTTTTTATCTACTTTTAACAGCAACATTGGGCTTAGCGTTTAATGTTTGGGTAAAATGGGGTTAATATCGTATGTGAAATCAAACGAGATTTCATTTCTAGCATACTCTTCTAATATGGTTTATTAATAGTAACGGAGTTGGGTTCTGGATTTAAAAACAGTGGAGGCTGGAATTATCTGGAGAATGGGACGTATTAATAAGGGTGGGCGGAGCAAGTGTCGGAAAAGGGGATGTGCTTATCAAGTAATTTCCTGAGCCCACCTCCAGATGGTTACACCTTTTACTCAGTATCCCAGGAGCGTTTCCTAGATGAGCTAGAAGACGAGGCGAAAGCTGCCCGAGCCCGAGCACTGGCTAGAGCGTCAGGCCCCTGATCCTGATGGCTACCACGCAACTCCAACCTCCAGGGGTCCCTTTACAAGATGGATGAAACTCCATGATCCTGTAGAAAATGAAGCCTGCTCACAGTTTTGTTGGCCTTATTAACCTCATACTATAACTGAACTCAAGAAGCCAGGAACTTATGTGTTCGGTCATCGTAAAAGGAACATTGTGCACCTCATACTCATTGTGTGCTGTGACCAAGCCCTTCTTGTAGTCTGTTTCCTTGTTTGACAAGTGTGCAACCCTGGTTTTTCCTAACAGCTCTGACTGGTTTACCCCCTTCACACCTAGGGGGTGGGAAATGGCAGCGCCTAGCAGTGTTGGAGCCTGAGGTGGGAATGTTGAGCCATGTTGAGAACAATAAACTGACTCACTGTCCTGGAGCCTAGTGAGTGTTGTGGGGCTGCGTGGCAGTTCATGTTGAAAAGCTTCACAGGCAGGAACTGCAGCAGTGGCATTGCCCCAGGGAGCCTTAAATATTTAACTAGAATTACTTTTTCTGTGAGATCTTTCCACCTGATTTAAGGGAGAGATCATGGTGGGTCACCAGGCTGTTTGAGACCAAACCATGGCTGGAGGAAGGTCAGTCACTCTTTGTCCTCCATTCCCTCTACTTCATCTTTTCTTTATTGCCTTTCCCACAACTAAAGAGACAGTGGTAAAGGGCAAGCAGCCTTCATTCCTCTACCTCTACTGGGGCCTGCCTATGCAGGCCTAGGGTGGAGTCTAGAGTGCATTTTGGTGTGGTCAAGTGGATTCTTGACCTTGTAGTTTCCTCATGAACTGCTGGGAAGCAGCCAGAGGCTGGGTAACTCTTGCCCTGCCCCCCTCATTGTGAAAGGAGAGCCCATTCTAAAGTCTCCCCTGCCTCACCCCACAAAGCTTTACCCCCAGCTCCTATGGCATGACATAAAATTCAGAGTCTTGGTTTCCAGCATTTTTATTGGCCACCACTAAGTCTCCTGTGAGAATTCCCAGGGGAAAGTGGGCCTTCTAGAAGCATCCAGGCTTGACCCCTGCCTGGGAAGGTGACAGGAATGAGGCTAGAAGACTGCAGAACTGGTGCCTTCTACACACAGCAGACAGTTCCCAGGTGTCTGACTCAGAGTGGGCCTGCACTCTCCATGCCCCCTGGCCTCCCTACCCACTTAATGTTGGGGTCTTGCTGAGTTGTGTGGGTCAGAGAAGCAGCAGATTTTGCCATCCCAAGCTCCATGGTGAGTACTGGTCCAGCAGAGACACTTGGTTTCTGTTCCAAATTCACTGGTGGGGAAAGAAAAAGTGCTGAAGAAACAAACCTCTAGGGTGGGAGGAGGGTGAGGCTGCTGCCCGTTACCATTCCCTGGGCTCGCCCTCCCTTATGCCTGCCCTCACCATCCTGCCAACATCTCCAGCGAATGTCACCCCCTTGCTTGCCCGCTGCTCCTGGGAGCCGGTGCTGCTGCCACTCAGGGAGTTCCTTCTCATGATGCCTGGGAGGAGCAGGATGGGGGAGAGCACCGAATGATGGAAGAGCCAGCCATGGTGGGAAGGGGGCTAGTCCCCCCAAAGCAAGGGACAGACAGACCCTAGGGCCTGGAAGGAAGCTAGCTTGGTAGAGAGAGCTTATTGGGGAAAGCTGGGCCTTTGTAGTCTCACCAGGGCCTGGAACCTCAGAGCGCTGCAGGCTGTTGCGGCGGGAGGTTGGGAAACTGCCTTTGGAGAGGCGCCGCTGGCGACTGGACAACATGGCAGCCGGGGCTACGATGCCTGGCGGGGGCTGTTTCCCAAGCCGACTGTACAAGTCCTCAATTTCCTTTTTCTGCAGCATCTGGAGCACCTCCACCTCTGACAAGTGCCTGGGGATGGTCAGGGCATGAGAAGGCCAGCCACACCTTTTACTCTCCGAGTCTGCCTCTTGCTTCAGCCTCCCCAGACTCACTTCTGCCGAAGACTCTGTAGCTCCGCCCAGAAATCCTCATCATCCCCACTGCTCTCTGAGTCCTCACTGCTCAGACACAGGCTGCTGTAGGAGTAGTTCATCCACACGGGGCTGGGATGGCTCAGGGGTAGGGGACTGCTCCCTCGGGCCTCCTTCCCATCACCCCCTTCCTCTTCAACTCCAGCCCTTAGGCCTTCAACAGCCCGGTCACTCTCAGCCAGAGCCTCCCTGGTCTGGGGCCCGCCTCCTGCACTGTCCTCTGTGTCTGAGCTCTCTGAGGTCAGCTGAGGGCTTGGCGGCTTTAGAGAACCAGACAGAGTTGGGGATGATGGCTGCAGGGGAAGAGGCTCAGCAGGCTCCTTGGACGAAGTCACTTGGAAGCGTCCAACTAGCTGGGGCTTTCCCTCTAGAGTGGGAGAAGCATGGAGGAAGAGAATCAGTGGTAGGATATGAAATGAGGTGGGGGTGATGGGCAGGCCAAGGTTGTGTTCAGAAACCTCACCTTCAGAGATGGGTGCCAGTCTGGCTTCCCCCAGGAATGGCCAAGCAGGATTTGAGGAGTTCTACAAAGCATGGGTCAATGAGGGGAACATCTAGGGTGGAGCCTCCCTGGTCAACCCTCTTGGTTTTCTACTCACCTCACTCTCCATCTCATCTGTGAGGGGTGAAGGGCTTTCGGGGTCACAAGGAGCAAGGGAAGGAGAAGGAAGGCTGGGCAGGGGGCCAGGAAGGGCTGGAGGAGAGCAGGAAAGGAAACCAGGTGAGGGAGACAGCAAGGACTGGGCCACGGTCATCACAGCCAGAGAGAAGGCACTAGCCAGAGAGAGGAGAGGGGCTGCTGTGGTGGGGGAGAGTGGGGGAGGGGAGGGACTGAGCTGAGGAGTGACCTGGGAACAACTGGGAGAAAGTGTGGCTGTGGCGGGAGAGCTCTGAGGAAACTGTGAGGGAGGGAGAGGAAAATGGGATGCACTGGGGAAGAACTGAAGTGGAGAGCTAGGGGGGTAAGGAGGGAGATGTGAGGAGACCTGGGAAGAAATTATGGGGAATGGGGAAAGGCTGGGGTTATATGGAGGAGAAGTGATGGGGAATATGGGACCTGGGAAAAGGGGAGTTCCAGGAGACAAGGGGGTTCCAGGAGAAGAAGGGGAGGTAGAGAAGGCTGCCCAACTCCTCTGCTCCAGGGAGGTGCTGCTCTGGGCCTCTGCTGGAGAGGAAGGCAGGCTGAAATTCCAGACTCCCATTCCCAGGCCAATCCAGAAAATCCCTGGGGCTCTGATGAGCAGGAGCAGAACTCAATACATACCACTGCCAGGGTCTGGAAGGGGGCCTGGGAGGGCAGGCAGTGGTGCTGGCTCCTGAGGGAGGGAAAAGGCCCACAGTCACAGTGCGGAAGAGCTAGCAAGTCTTGGATGGGAGCTTTCCAGCTGGAGTTCTTCAGCTAGGACCCATGAACCTCTAGGAGTCTGTGGGGCAGTTTCAGGGCATTCATACATGTATGTGCTGAAATATTTAGAGATAAAGGGGCATGATGGGCTACAACTTATTCTCAACTGGTTTAGAAAAAATATGCATACATACATAATATGCAGAGAGGAGAGAGAGAAAACTCATGTGGTAAAATATAAACTAATGTAAAATATTAATGGGTGTATCTATGTGTTCTTTGTATATTTTTTTGCCATTTTTCTATAATCTGAAATTATTTCCAAATAAAGTTAAAAGAAGAGCATGTACTGAACATGCATTCTTCTAGAACAAGGGTCCATGGTTATCATCAGATTCTAAAATGGGGCCCATGACCCAAAAAAGCTTATGAACCCCGAGATGAAGAGGAGCTAAACCATAGGTGATACAGAGGGCAGAGAGGCAGCTCCAGAGCAGAGGCCATTACCCCTAGAGGTGTCCAGAGGGGTCTGACCTGGGTGCCCAGGGTGTCCTCAACCACCTCCACGGGGCCTGTATCTCTCCTCAGCAGGGTCTCCACTCGCTGAATAATCTCCCGAATGCGGCTCAGGAATCCGTCTCGCTCCGAGGGTAGAATGAACTCATTATACACCTGGCGAAGGTAAGCAAGATGGGAAGGAGGGCTAGTTACCCCATTCACCTCTCCCCACAGCCTCTGATCTTTAAAAACAAACCCTTCACATCACTGCTTTTGTCAACCACCAACCTTAAACAAACAGAAGCACCTACTATGTGCCAAGCACTGTGTATTATAAAGAGAAACAGTTTAGAGGAAAGGAGCTAATGTTCAAAGGAAGCATGAACATATATTATGCCTTACATATATTATCACATTTAATACCAGCAATCATCTGGGGTTAGTATTAAAACCCTCACTTTAGACAAGATAACAATTACTCAAGAAGATTAAAGTCAGTCTGCTCAAGATCACAGGGTTTGAACCCAGGTCTCTAAGTGTGTCTAAAGTCAACCTGTATTCTTTCCATTACACCAGTATTACAACACATGCTTTTGGACATGATTCTTATCTTCCAAAGTATACAATACAGGCTCACATATACACAGTCCAAAAAGACAAGACAATAAATTACAAATGTCACATTTAATTCCATAACACCTACTACGTACAGGTATTATGATACTGTGGGGAATACAGGGAAGCAGGAACCAAGGTCTTGCCCTCAGGAAGCCCCAAATCTAGTGGAGGAGAAAGTTGATACATAACATACTGCAGGCCAGCCCGTGATAGGTAAGGTATCTCTGAGTGAGGCATAGATCAAAGTGCTATTCCAAAGAGGGAACAGGTCATAATACGCTGGGAAAAGGAGGGAAGCTGGTTCAGCTTCTTATAGGAAGTCTTTAGAGCTGAGTTTTGAAAAATGAGTAAGTAAAACAACCCTGTTGGACTATTCTCATATATTATCTCATTTAATCTTTAGACAAATTTGAAAATAAGCATTGTTGTTAGGTGCTGTTAAATTGGTTCTGACTCATAGCAACCCTGTGCACAACAGAATGAAACACTACCCAGTCCTGAGCCAACCTTACAGTCTTTGTTACACTTGAGTCCATTGCTGCTGCCACTATGACAATCCAGCCATTGAAACTCTTCCTCTTTTTTGCTGACCCTCTGCTTTACCAAGCACTATGTCTTCCTCCAGGGACTGGTCCCTCCTAGTAATATGTCTGAAGTATGAGAGACGTCTCACCTTCCTGGCTTCTAAGGCGCATTCTGACTGTACTTCTTCCAACACAGATTTGTTTGTTCTTCTGGCAATCAATGGTACTTTTTTAAAAACCTTTTTATTGTGAACTGAGTGGCAGTTTACAGACAAGATCATCAGTTTTATATTCCACCAATCATACACTTTGTTTCATCTCAATGATTACAATCCCCTCCATGCAACAGCAATTATCCTGCTTCCTCCCTGTGGCTCCTATTTGCATTCCACCCACCTTCCTAGCCCTTCTCAGCTTTGTCCTTAGGAAACTGTTGCTCTTGTAATTTTGAATGATTGACCATTCCATGGTGAATATACTGCTTGACTGAATATTGGGCCAAGAGGGTGAGTTGCTTTCCAGACCTGAAGGACGGTGGAGAGTCATAGTCTCAGGTTTCCCCCGTCTCTTTCTGACCAGTAAACCTTGGTCTTTTAATTTTATTTTATTAAATAATTTTGAGGGTTTTTTCAACATTTTCTCCCACTCAATTCAGGGCCCTCTAATGTGCTCCCTTTCAGGGCAGTTGGTAGTAGTGCTAGCCAGGCACTGACTAGTTCTTCTGGTCTCAGAGTCATGGAGACTGATGTTCAATGGTCCATTAGTCCATTGGACTAATTAATTCCAAGCCTCTTCAGTTCTTATCACTCTTTCTTCTGCACATGGAGAGACCATAGCTGCATCTTAGGACGGCTACTCATGAGCTTTCAAGATCCCAGATGTTATTCGCCCAAGCAGGATGTAGAACATTGTCTTTGTAGACCATGTCATGCCAATTGACCATGGTGTCCCCTAAGACTATATATAGTCCTGAGCCTCAGTCAATGATACTTTTAATATTCTTCTCGAACACCTTAATTCAATTGCATCAATTCTTCCTTATTCATTGTTCCAACTTTCACTTGCATATGAGGCAACTGAAAATACCACAGTGCAAAAACCATGTAGCAGCTGTGTCTGACTTCCCCTGGCTTCACAAGGGGGAAAGAGAATCAAATTTAAAAATCAGCCCAAGGCTGATTCCTATGAAGCGGAGGTCAGACCTGCTTCCACCCTGGAGACCAGGGCGATGGGGAGACGCTGCCTAGCTGGAAGAGACTGCAGGGGCTGGCCAGGCTGTCTTACGTACCCTGGAAGCAAGAGCGCCTTCCTAGCCTAACCATTTAAATCATGGCTTAGAGGCGGGTTGGACCAACTTAGAGACCCACAAGCCCAGCTCAAAGCGTCTCACTACAACCCAGTAGCCCCTGCTGCGCTTCTGCCTCTTGATTGAGATCCAAGGACAGAAATCCTGCCTTTGAGCCAGACTTAAGGGCCCTAGCACAAAGATATTCCTATTTAACAGCAACCACACAACCACCACTTGTCTGTCTGTCGTGCTGTGGTGGTTTGAATTGCGGTGATTCTGAGGGCTATGCCACCGGTATTTTAAATAACCAGCAGGGTCACCCATGGTGGACAGATTTCAGATGAGCTTTAAAACAAAGACAGACTAGAAAGAAAGAGTGACAAACTACTTCCGAATCGCTAGTCACTGAAAACTCTATGAATAGCAGAGAAACATTGTCAGATACAGGACTGGAA
>NW_006409805.1:0-2757 GCF_000296735.1 Chrysochloris asiatica | reverse complement strand
TTCTGCTGTGCATGGGGTCGCTATGAGTCGGTTCCGACTCGATGGCACCTGACAACAACAACACCAACCATTCATCCCACCGCACTCTCTGCTTCACATCTGGGTTCCATAATCCATTGCAATGGCCACACACAATTCCTAACAATACTCATGATTATGGAGTTTATTGGGGAAGTGAACAGTGTACAATTCAGGATAAAAAAAGCTCCGGACCAGCAGGAATTCCGGTATTCAGTCAGGAATACCTCTTATTTGTCATACCACAGGCATGCCTCACTCTTGTTTTCAGCCTCTCAGCCACATGGTCCCTTGGCCTCTGCCCTGCTCAAGCACGTGTTACAAAGTTCTTTTAGCCAGTCTGTGAATGCCCAAAGGGCACATTCTTCAAGCCAGTCTCCTGATTTTAGGCACTCAGTTTTACTTAGTCCATGGGTCTAGAGCCGGAAACTGCTCTGTCTCTCCATGCCACAGCTTCTGCCTTCACCTCTACAGTTGCTGTTTCACTATGTAGGGATGTCATGCTTCACTCATGCTCTTCCTTCTTGATGGTCCTGGGATCTTTCATCTCTTTTCCAGAGATGGTTCCTTTTAAACACAGCTGGAGAAGCAAAACTAACCAATCCCAGCCCTAGAGTCCTGTATATTTTATTTAAATTTAAATCACTTGGTGGGAATTAAGAAGCCATTGGATAGAAAAGTCACATCAAATAAATTCAATGCACCACACATGACTTGGGTCAGGTGTACCTTAGTCCTCAAAATGGTATCTTTGCTTTTAAACAACTTAAAGAGATTTTGTGCAGCAGATTTGCCTAATGCAACATGTCATTTGGTTTCTTGACTGCTGCTTCCATAAGTGTTGGTAGTAGAGCCAAGCAAAATGAAGCCTTTGACAACTTTAATCTTTTCTCCATCTATCATGATGTTATTTATTTGTCCAGTGGTGAGGATTTTTGTTTTCTTTACATTGAGGTGCAACCCATATAGAAGGCTATGATCTTTGATCTTCAGCAGTAAGTATTTTAAGTTTTCTTCCCTTCTAGCAATCAAGGTTGTATCATCTGCATATCTCAGGTTGTTCATGAGTCTTTCTCCAATCCTGATGTCATGTTCTACTTCATATAATCCAGCTTCTCGGATTATTTGCATAGCATACAGATTGCATAAATCTGGTGAAAGACTACCACCCTGGTGCACACTCTTACTTATTCAGCATCCCTTTGTTCTGTTTGAACTACTGCCTCCTGATCTATGTCCAGGTTCCTCATGATGTCAATTAAGCGTTCTGGAATACTCCATTCTTTGCAATATTATCCATAGTTGTCATGATCCACACAGTTGAAAGCTTTTGCATAGCCAATCATCTTTCTGGTATTCTCTGCTTTCAGCCAAGATTCATCTAACATCAGCAGTGATATCCTTCATTCTAAGTCCTTGTCTGAATCCAGCTCGAACCTCTAGCAGTTCCCTATCAATATACTGTTGTAGCCATTTTTTAATTATCCTTAACAAAATTTTACCTGCATGTGATATTAATGATATTGTCCGATGACTTTCACAATCCATTGGGTCACCTCTCCTTGGAATGGACACAAATATGAATCTCTCCCAATCACTTACCAGGTCGCTGTCTTCCAAATTTCTTGGCATCGATGAGTGAGTGCCCCTAGTACTGTATCAGTTTGTTGGAAGATTTCATTTTGTATTCCATCAATTCCTGGAGTCTTGTTCTTTGCCAATGCCTTCAGTACACCTTGGACTTCTTCAGTACCATTGGCTCTTGATCATATGCTACCTCTTGAAATGGCTGAATATCAATTATTTCTTTTTTGTACAGTGACTCTTTGCAATTCTTCTATCTTCTTTTGATGCTTTCTGCATCATTCAATATTTTGCCCATGTTGTTGTTGTTAGGTGCCATCGAGTTGGTACCAACTCATAAAAACCCTATATATAGCACAATGAAATACTGCCCGATCCTGGGCCAACCTCACTACTGTTGCCACGCTTGAGTCCATCAATGCTACCACTTGGCCAGTCCATCTCTTCCTCTTTTTCTCTGTTGTTTGATTTCTTGACTGCTGCTTCCGTGAGTGTTGATAGTTGATCCAAGAAGAATGAAGTCCTTGACAACTTCAATCTTTTCTCCGTTGATAAGAATGTTGTTTATTGGTCCAGTGGTGAGGATTTTTGTTTTCTTTACATTGATATGTAATCCATACCAAAGGCTGTGCTCTTTGATCTTCATCAGTAAATGTTTTAAATCCTCTTCACTTTCAGCAAGCAAGGTTGTATCCCACGTTTTTCTTCATATAACCCAGTTTCTTGGATTATTTGCTCTGCATACAGGATGAATAAGTATGGTGAAAGAATACAACCTTGTCGCACACCTTTTTTAATTTTAAACCATTCAGTGTTCCCATGTTTTGTTCGAACCACTGCCTCTTGGTCCATGTACAGATTCCTCATAAGCACAATTAAGTGTTCCAGAATACTTATACTTTGCAATGTTGTCCATAGCTTGTCATGATCCACACAATCGAAAGCCTTTGTGGAGTCAATAAAGCATAGGTAAACATCTTTCTGATATTCTCTGTTTTCAGCCAAGATCCATCGGACATCAGCAAAGATAGCCCTCGTTTCACAGCCTCTTCTGAATCCAGCTTGAACCTCTGGAAGTTCTCCGCCAATGTATGCTTGCAGCCGTTTCTGTATTACCTTTAGTAAAACTTTACTCACATGGGATATAAAAGAGAT
>NW_006409804.1:21216-24181 GCF_000296735.1 Chrysochloris asiatica | reverse complement strand
TCAAGCTTACCAGCTGCTCCTTGGAAACCCTATACAGAGTTGCTATGGGTCAGAATAGACTTAATGGCACTTAACAACAACAACAACAACAACCCTGTATAGGGTTTCCAAGGAGTGGCTGTTGGGTTTGAACTGCTGACTTTGAAGTTCAAACTGACCTTATGGTTAACACAATTTACATGTATACCTAAAATACCCCATGTCCTGATTCCTTTAACTAAATTGCTCAATACCCCATGTCCTGATTCCTTTAACTAAATTGCTCAATAGTTCTGTACTGGTGCTAATAGACAGCAGACAATTTTTAACAATATAAATACTCTGGACGGAAGTTTCTAAGTGCCGTCGTCAATTCTAATTCATAGCAGCCCTGTATAGGGTTTCCAAGGAGCAGCTGGTGAGCTTGAGCCACCAACCTTGCTGTTCAAACCGGTTTTGCAGTCCAGTGCATTAACCCACAGTGCCACACCAGACGCCCACTCCTATATTATTGGTATTTAATATTAATGGAATTAATGCCATAGGACACTTTATTTCCTTAGGCAGTATTATGTTTCCTCTGACTAATCACAGACATCTCACTGTACTAATGAAGCAATATAAATTGTTTGTCTCAGCTACTAATTGAAAAGTTTGAGGCTTGAACCCTCCCAAAGGCTTCCGAGAAGAAAGGCCTGCTTATCTACTTCCAAAAACATCAGCCATTGAAAACCCTGTGAAGCACAAGTCTACTCTGACACATGTGTGCTTTCAATGGCTGATGTCCATAAATTGGAATATACTCAACAGCAACTGGCTTAAATTAGCAGTCACATACTAAAAAAGAATTCATACAATTCTGAGCCAACATAATGTCCACCAGCTTGTGGCTGTTTTCTAGCATTTTAGTGAATAATATATGTAGGATAAGCACTGGATAGCTTACTGCAAGGTTGGTGATTCAAACCCACCAGTTTTGTCCTGGGAAATCCTATACAGGTTCGCTATGGTTGGGACTGACTCGACAGCACGTAACAGCAGCAACATACTTAATGTAAACATTGATTAAGATTATCAATCCTAGAGTCCTGGTGTGGTGCTGTGGGTTAATGCGCCAGACTGCAAATCCATTTGAACTGCAAGGTTGGTGGTTCAAGCTCACCAGCTACTCCTTGGAAATCCTATACAGGGTTGCTATGAGTTGGAAATTGACTCAATGGCACTTGACAACAAGTCTAACATGACTACTTATGTTAGCTTTAAGTGTTGGGACCATGAGTCAGAGACATGTTTTCCTGACTGCATTTAATCATTAGCAGACACCCCAGCCAACACTCATATGCTAGTTTGTGTGTTGCTGTGATTTTGGGAGCTATGCCACCAGTATTTTAAATACTAACAGGGTCACCGGGAAGCAGAGCTTCTAGATTAAGACTGGGAAGAAGGAGAAGCTGGCCACTTTTGAATGGTTAACCACTGAAAACCTTATGAACAGTAGTGAAAGATTGTCAGAGATACCACCGGAAGATGAGTCCCTCAGGTTGGAAGGCACTCAAATGGGACTAGGGAAGAGCTGCCTCCTCAAAGTAGAGCTGACCTTAATGACATGGATGAAATTAAGTTTCAGGACCTTCATTTGCTGATGGGGCAGAATTCAAAATGAGAATAGCTGTAAACATCCATTAATAAATGAAATGTTGGTGTTGTTGTGATGTGCCATGGAGTCAGTTCCAACTCATAGCTACCCTGTACAGGGTTTCCGAGGCTGAAAATCTTTACCAGAGCAGAAAGCCTCATCTTTCTCTCCTGGAACAGCTGGTAGTTTTGAACTGCTGACCTTATGGCTCGCAGCCCGATTTGTACCCACTACACTACCAGAGTTCCTTAAATGAAATGTGGAATGTACTAAATATGAATCTAGGACAATAAATTGTCACCAATAAAATGGAATGCATATCCTAGGCATTAGTCAGCTGAAATGGACTGGTATTGGTCATTTTGAATCAGAAATATGTTTACTATGCTGGGACGACAAATTAAAGAGGAATGGCATCCCATTTTTTGTCAAAAAGAACATATCAAGATCTATCTTGAAGTATAATGCTGTCTGTGATAGAATAATATCAATACACCTACAAAGAAGACCAGTTAATACCACTATTATTCAAGTTTATGTACCAACCTTTAAAGCCAGTGAGGATGAAATTGAAGAATTCTACTGGTTTCTTCCATCTGAAATTGACAGAACATGCTATCAAGATGCATTGTTAATTACTGGTAATTTGAATTTGAAAACAACGAGGAATGATCTTTAGTTGGAAACTATGGCCTTGGTGATAGAAATGATACTGGAGATCACATGACAGAATTTTGCAAGCTCAGTGACTTCTTCACTGCAAATACGTTTTTCAACAGCATAAATGGCAACTATACAGTTGGACCTCATCAGGTGGAATACACAGGAATCAAATTGACTGCATCTGTGGAAGAGATGATGGAGATGCTTAATATCAGCAGTGAGAACAAGGCCAGTGTCCTATTATGGAACAGACCATCAGTTGCTAATATGCAAGTTCAGACTGAAGCTGAAGAAACTTAAAAAAACAACAACTACATGAGAGTCAAAATATGACCTTGGGTATATTCCACCTGAAGTTAGGGGCCGTCTCAAGAACATATCTAATGCATTAGACACTAATTACTGAAGTTGTGGTATGACATCAAGAACATCATACACAAAAAAAGGAAAAGGTCATTAAAAAGATAGGGGGAAAAAAAAAGACCAAGGTTGATGTCAGAAGAGACTCTGAAACTTGCTCTTGAGCACTTAGAGAAGCTAAAGTGACTAGAAGAAATGATGAAGTAAAAGAGTTGAACAGAAAATTCCAAATGGCAGCGCGAGAAGACCAATTCAAATATTATAATGACATTTGTGAAGACCTGGAGTTAGAAAACTAAAAAAGAAGAATATGCTCAGCATTTCTCA
>NW_006409804.1:0-19832 GCF_000296735.1 Chrysochloris asiatica | reverse complement strand
CTCCTTAGAAGCAAGGTTGATGAGACTTTGTCTCTTGTACTCCAGACATAGTATCAGGAGGGATCAGTCTCTGGAGAAGAACATCATACTTGGAAAAGTGTAGGGTCATCCCCAAAGAGGAAGACCTTCAGCAAGATGAATTGACACAATGGCCGCAACAATGGGCTCAAATATAATAACAGCTGTGAAGATGGTGCAGGACTGGGCTGTATTTCATTCTGTTGTGTATAGGGTCACTGTGAGTTAGAAATGACTCAAAGACACCTAACAATAGCAACACATCATTTAATCTGTGGAGACATGGTTACTGAGGACGCTCTGAGGTCTCTTAGCAGTTGTTAGATCATATGCAAAAGTTAAGAAATACAATACTAACAACACATGATCTGTCTCACTCTTTGCTTCTGAAATAATCCTTGTTTAAAAGGCATGCATTGCAAATGATAAACAAAGGATAATACTCTTATTTTACAAATGAGGCACCACAGTGGTTTACTGACTGCTCCAAGTGAGACACTTAGAGAAGGCAGTAAATGGTGGCACCGTGTGTGTGTGTGTGTGTGTGTGTGTGTGTGTGTGTGTGTGTGTCCATCAAGATAAATCACAGCTGTGTCTCCACGCAGTGTTAGAACCTGGCTACATGTTTGTCCTAAATCCTGTGATCTTTTAATCTCCATGACCCTCAGGTGATTTAAAAGCTGTGGAAGAAATCATTTATATTTTGACCATTATCCTCATTTATCTATCCCAGTTGTTGTTGTTGTTGTTGTTGTTAGGTGCCATTGAGTAGGTACCAACTCATAGCTACTTTATGCACAGCAGAATGAAACACTGCCCGATCCTGGGCCAACTTCACTAGTGTTGGTGAACACATGCTTGAGTCCATCGATGCTGCCACTTGGCTAGTCCATCTCGCTGGGGGTCTTCCTCTTTTTCTCTGACCCTCCACCTTGTTGTTGTTGTTGTTAAGTGCCGTTGAGTCGGGTCCGACCCATAGCGACCCTGTACAGGGTTTCCAAGGGTGTAAATCTTTACGGGAGTAGAAAGCCTCATCTTTCTCCCGACCCTCCACCTTAGCATTTAAAAATCAGTAAAATAAAGAAATAGATAAACCCTTGCTTTCAACATTTACAATAAACAATATAAAAGTAAGAATGGGTCAAAAGAGAGGCAGTTGTATTTACAAGAAAAGTTTAAATGTAGGCGTTTTATTGATTAGCATTCCCTTAGCTCAATTGTAGTTTCAGCTGAGGTTAAAGACATAAACAGGAGTTTTTCAGATTTATTTATTTTTCCTTTTTGGCTTTTGTTAGAATTGATGGAGTCTGTGAATATCTGTTCATGATAATAATGAAACTAGTGATTTGGAGCTGAGGAAGAATTCAAGGAAAGAAGTTTAACATTTTGGCAAGGCAAATAGAATTTTTGCAGGGCATAATGTTTTTTGAAAATTCACTTAGTGGTTTTGTGGCTTATGGGGCATATCATATATTGTAAAGATGCCAGTGAACAGATTGGAAAACTCTCTTTCAAATGCAGCCAAAGGCACTGTAAAAATTAGCAATTCCAAAAACTACTGCAAAATCAATATTGCTCAAGAGCAGCAGGATGTTTATCTGTTTCTTTTGATAGTCATGATGAGTGGTAAATCATAAAGATCTTAGTATTTTTTTCTTTGCCTATCCTTCTGGCTAGAGTCCTGGTGTAATGCTGTAAGATAAGCACTGGACCACAAGGTCGGCTTGAACCACAAGGTCAGAGGTTCAAGCCGACCAGCCTCTCTTCGGATAACTTATACAGGGTCACTATGAGTGGGAACTGACTTGATGGCACTTAACAACAACAATCCTTCTGTCTATCCATTCACTTGATGTCTATTGTGTGCATGATTTAATGCTAGGTGGTAACTGTTCTAGGCACCATAGAGGCACCGCATGCTCACAATTTCTTCTGATTTTAGACAGCCTAACTCCTTGATGCATATTCAATAAAATATGCTATGGACAATGAAATAATTAGCATGATCCTACCAAAGTGAGTAAAATAGTTATTAGCCCTCTTATGATATAAGTATCTTCTGTTTGAATTTTTCACTTAAAATACTTAATATATGGATTGAGTTCTGGATGCAGTTGTCATGTATGTTAATCTTAGGTTGTTGTCTACTGTTGTTGGTTCTCAGTCCAGAAAACACCCATTAGTATTTTTTGTAAAGTTGATTTGGTTATTACAAATTCCTTTAATTTCTGTTTATCTGGTAATGTTCTAATTTAGCCATTGTATTAAAGGAACAACTTTGCTGGGTATATGATTCTTGGTTGGCAATTATTTTATTGCAGAGTTTTATATATGTGTCATCCCATTTCCTTCTTGCTTGCATGGTTTCTGCTAAGAAATCAGAGCTTGATTTTATGGTTTTCCTTTGTAGGTAACTTTTTTATTTTCCCGAGATGCTCTCAGAATTTTTCCTTGTCTTTAGTTTTGGAAGGTTTGATTATAATATGTCTGGGTGATTTTCATTTGGGAACCATCTTGTTTGGGATTCATTCAGCTTCTTATACACATATCTGCTCTTCTTTCATGATGTCAGTGAAGCTGTTTTCCAACAACTCTTTGACAATGTTCTCCATGCTATTCATTGTCTTTTCCTTTTCTGAAATTCTGATCACCCATAATTTATTCCTCTTCTGGTGTCTCACATAACTCTTAGGCTTTCTTCATTCTTTTTTTCTGGTTGTACTTCTAGCATACCAGAATTGAGAGATTTATCTTCAGGCTTCAGGCTTCTATTGCTTTGACTATACTCTTTTGCCCTTTCAATGTGTTGTCTATTTCTGATATCTTAGTATTAATCTTCTGGATTTCTAATTGCAGATTTTACATTGGTTCAAATTTTATGTTTATTTTGTCTATTTGGTCTTACAGTATTTCCCTGAATTCTTCTAAAGTTTTTTTTCTGTGTTCTCCTTGCTTTCCTTAATCTTTCTGTCAATCCTTTGTTGTTGTTGTTGTTAGGTGCCATCAAATCGTTACTGACCCATAGCGACCTTATGTAGAGCAGAACAAGACACTGCCCAATCCTGGGCCAACCTCACTACTGTTGCCACGCTTGAGTCCATTGGTGCTGCCACTTGGCCAATCCATCTTGTTGGGGGTCTTCCTCTTTTTCTCTGACCCTCCACCTTACCAAACATGATATCATTCTGTAGCGACTGGTCTCTCCTGACAATATGTCCAAAGTATGAGAGATGAAGTGTGGTCATCTTGGCCTCTAAGAAGCTCTCCACTTCTTCCAAAATGGATCTATTGGTTCTTTTGGCAGCCCATGGCACTTTCAGTATTCTCCTCCAACACCATAACTCAAAGGCATCAGTTCTTCTATGGTCTTTCTTATTCACTGTCCAGCTTTTGCATTTAACCCTTTGAATATACCTAATTATCATTCTTTTGAATTATTTTTCAGTTTCATTATTTTTTGTTCCTCAGAAACATTTTCTGGCATTTCCACTTGGTCATTTGTTTGTGCCATTCTCTTTTGTTTATTTGTGTGAGCTAAAATTATCTGTTATCTATGGGATACTGTAGTGTTGTTGTATTTGTATTTAATTGATTATTGTATGTTGATATTGTCTTAGACTCTCACCAACTGTCTCCTGTGGGTATAGTTAGAGAATGGAATCAAGTGCAATGTTCTCTGTTTGCTGTTTGTACATCTCAGCTTAGGGTGGGTTTCATTGGTGTTGACTGCTATCTATCACTGAACAGGAGGCATAGGAACTGGTATGAACTCCTTCCCAGTGGGTAGAGCTTCAAGGGATATGGTTGTGGCTGGGCTGTATGAACACAGTTGCTGTCTCCATAAAATTCAAGCAGAGAGAGACACTCCCTCCTCCACACACACACAAGAAAACAAAATAGAAAAAGTAAGTAAGCAACCAACAGTGAAAAGAGAAGAAAAGAAATAAAAACAGGCAGCAACCTGTGAAAAACAATACAATAACTAAAAAGAGAAAAGGGGGACAGAAAAATGGAGCAATTAAAGATAAAAATAATAGAGAAAATAAACGGAAGAAAAACAAAACACGTAGAAAAGCCAGGGAAATGGAAGAAAAGAGAGTAGTAGTAAGGGAAGACCAAAAGAAAAAAGAAGATAGGAAATGAGAAACAGAAGAAAAGAAGGAAAAACAAAAGATAGAAAGGATTAAAAAGCAGAGATAGAAAGGATAAATTCAAGTGAATGGAAAGAAAAGGAGATGAAAGAATAAACAAACAGAAACAGCAAAATAACAAAAGAAAAAAATTGAAAAACCAGTACAGCTTTTAGAGCCAGAGAACAGAAAACTCTAGGGGGCTCCTGCCAACCTAGGAGCTCACAAAGTGAGTATGGGAGGGGTCTGACAATTGAGTTCCTGGTCCTGGATGGAGTTCGTATAGGCCTAGGTGTTATCTATGTGCAGGGCACTTAATCTAGAAGTAGTTCATGAAGGCCCCTTATAGAGCAGATTTCAGGTCTGTTAAGACCACAGGACAACTGCAGGCAGGGTGGCTGGTTATGAGGATTTCTGCTAGACTAATGCTGGTCTGGTGGCTCTGCATGTTCTGTAGGTCTGAAGTCAATCAAGCCCACCTGGATCCAGGCACCAAAGAAGCACGACTAGCATCTGCTTCACACTAGCATGGATCTCAACCATGTGGCTTTGGACTTCTGGAGAGCAGGGTCCTTACTAGGGGTAGATGAAGGTGGGAGCTGACCACACCTCAGGTCATCAGGGGATCATGGACTAAAAGAAGGAATCTCCTTTCCTGTTACCTGTGTGCATCTGTTCTGCCAAGCCACCTTCTGTTACCAAAGCTACTCTCAAAAGTTCAATATGGTCATGCTGCATCTGTCCAGCTATCACCAGTCAGTCCCCTCTCTCACTGTCCCTGCTCAGCTTCTCCTCCCAGCAAGCACTCAATTCACTTTTCTAACCTTCCCTTGGAAGTTCAAGGTTCCAGAGTTTTCATCTCTATTTCATATGTTCTCTCATATCTTTATTGTAGAATCTGTCTAGCCCACCATCTTTTTCAAAGTCTCTCTCGAATTTTTTTTGCTGATACTATATGTTTTCAGTAATGGAAGCCATGTTAAAATCAAGGAAAAACATATTTTGAAGTAATACGGACTTTGATACAATTATGTGGGACACATATATTCCAAGTGGACTCTTATGATAGGATTGGTAGAGTTAGGTCTGTTTCTTCAGATTCACAGTTATATAACCCCTCCCACCCCAGGCAGGAGCACACACTACAACTGGGATAGTAGCTTCCTAAGAAATCTGATAGACTGGAAATATTGGTGAATGATATATGTCCCATGGGTCACAGAAGGGTTAAGTCTTAAATGTATCTGAATTTTACATTGTGATTGTTTCAAAGCAAGCTACACATTAGTTCATTTCCTTTGTTAGAAATTCATACTCTCCAAACAAAGCAAAAGCACCCTTTTCCAAACTTGAGTATTTGGTGTGCATCCTTTCAGATTACAATATTGTTGTTATTGTTAAGTGCCGTCGAGTCGGTTCTGATCCAAAGCAACCCTATATAGAGTTTCCAAGGAGCAGCTGGTGAGCTTGAATACCTGACCTTGTGGTAAAAGCTGACTTTGCAGTCCAGCACATTAGCCTACAGGGACACATCAGGACTCCTCAGGTTACAATGTATACATTTAAATAGTTTATGGGTCAAAAGACTCACATTGTATATGTTGTTCTGCATCTAGATTTTTTTGTAGCTGGCATATCTGAGAGATATTTCCTTCATTACAGTCCATCCAAAAACCTCTCTGTGTATATTAGGGAATATACCTTTAACTTTGGTTTAATAGTCATGTGCCAGGCAAAAGAGATGATGATAGCATTCTTATAGTCTAGTAAGATAATATTTTTATTGTAATAGTGAATATTGTGAGGCAACTGTGGAAAGACTGCCAAATATTTTTGTGGTTTACTTTCTAAAATTCTGCTGTCTTCTACTGAAAAATTGAAGAATCAACATAGACAACAGTGTAAATATTGTTCCCCTGCACTGGAAGATTGAAGTTGCAATTCTCCTGACAGGACTGTTCAGTGATTCGAGAAAATAACAAGACCTGTTGTTGTTGTGAGGTGTCATTGAGTCTGTTTTGCCTCATAGTGACCCCGTATAGAGTTTCTGAGAGTAGCTGGTGAGTTTGAACTGCCAACATTCTGGTTAGTAGTCTGGTTCTTATCCTACAGTGCCACACCAGGACTGAACTTCATAGTGACTAACAAATCAGGCTAGGATTGGCAATTTAGATCCTCTGTCCATGAATTCTGATGTCCTTGTGTGATGCTGTAGAATAATGTTCTAGACCCCCAGATTGGTTTGAATCCCAGTGTTAGTGGTTTAAACTCACCAGCTGTTCCTTGGAAACCCTACACAGGGCTGCCGTGAGTCTGAACTGACTCAACAGCACTTAACAAAAATAGCAATCTATGAATTCTAGGGTAGGTGATGGAGACTACATCATAATCTCTCTCGCCTTAGGACAGAATGACTTTCAAAGCTGTTAAATTCTGTAGCTGAGAGGGTTAACGCCCTGTATGTTATAACAAATGCCTCAGTAAAAGACTATTTGAAACCCAGCAATTTTGACTACATAGTTATTTCCACACTTTCTCTCCTCTTTCAGGATAATTAATCTTATTACTCTTCCACCAATCTATTTTATATTTAAATCTTTAATATTTTGAGTAATTTGCTGGGAAGCTAGCAGGACCATTTCTTCTCTGTTTTGTCAGGTTTTTTTGTTGTGTTTTTTTGCCTTATTTGTTGCACAACTTTTTTAGATGTTGTTTTTGTTGTTGGGTGTCTTGAATTAATTCCAAATCATAGTAAACCCACGTGACAGAGTAGAACTCTCCCATAGAGCTGCAGTCTCTATAGAAGCAAATCACCAAGTCTGTCTCCCACACAAAATGTAACCGCTGCACCACCAAGGTTCCTTAACTTCTATGTTGTTAGGTGCTGTGATGCTGGCTCTAAATTATAGCAACCCCATGAACATTGGCATGGATAAAGCAGGGGCCTGTCCTGCAACTTTCCTCACAATTGTTAGGTTTGAGCCCATTGTTGCTGTCACTGTGCCCTTCTCCTTAGGGTCTTTCTGTTTTTCACTGACCCACTACTTTACCAAACACGATATCCTTTTGCAGGAACTGGTCCCTTCTGATAAATGTCCCAAGTATAAGAGATGAAGTCTCTCCATTCTTGCTTCTAACATTAACATTCTAATTGTACATCTTCCCTAACACCGTAATTCAAATACATCCATTCTTCTCCATTCTTCCTTATTCATAATCCAGCTTTCAAATGCATATGAAGTAGTTGAACATACCATGGCTTAGGTCAAGTGCACCTTATCCCTCAAACTGGCTTTTTAACACTTTAAAGAATTCTTTTGCAACAGATTTGCCTATTGCCATGAACCATTTGAATTCTTGACTGCTCTTTTGATGAGCATTGATTGTGGCTCCAAGTAAAATGAAATCCTTGACAAATTGAACCTTTTCTCCATTTAACATGATGTTGCTTATTGATCCAGTTCTGAGAGTTTTTGTTTTCTTTGCATTGAATTGTAATCCATACTGAAGGCAGCAGTCTTTTATCTTCATCAACAAGTGCTTTAAGTTTTCCCTTTCAGCAAACAGAGGTTGTATCATCTGCATATTACAGGTTGTTAATGAGCCTTCCTTCAATCTTATTGCAACGTTCTTCTTCATGTAGTCAAGTTTTTTAGATCATTTGTTCAGAATACAGATTGAATAAGTATGGTGTACTGATGCAACTCGGGTACACACCTTCCCTAGTATTAAACCATGGCTACCTCTTGTTCTGTGTATAGGGTCTGCATGAGCACAATTAAGTGTCTGGAATTCCCATTCTTTGCAATATTATTCATAGTTTGTTAGGATCCACACAGTTGAATGTCTTTGCATAGTCAATAAAGCACAACTAAATACCATTCTGGTATTCTGACAGCAGCAGTTACATCCGTCCTTTCATATCCTTTTCTAAATCCAGTTTGAATTTTTGGCTGCTCTCTGTCCATGTACTGCTGCAACTGTTTTTAAATTATCTTAAATAAAATTTAAGTGTGTGTGACATTAATGATATTGTTTGGTGATTTCAACAATATACATTGTTGAGTAACCTTTCTTTGGAATGGGCACAAATATGGATCTCTTCCAGTTCGTTGGCCAGGCAGCTGTCTTCCATATTTCTTGGCATGGACTGTTGAATGCTTCCAGCATTGCATCAGGTTGTTGAAACATTTCAGCTGGTATTCTGTCAATTCCTGGAGCCTTGTTTTTTGATAATGCCTTCAGTGTAGCTTGGACTTCTTCCATTAATACCATTGGCTTTTGATCCTATGCTATCTCTGGAAATAGTTGAATATCAACCAATTGTTTCTGGTACAGTGACTTTGTATTCCTTTCATCTTCCTTTGATGCTTCTTATATCATTCAATATTTTGCCCAATGTTGTCGCTGGTAAGTTCTGTTGAGTAGGCTTTGACTCATAGTGACCCTGTATAGGGTTTCCCAGGAGTACCTTTTGGGTTTGAACTGCCAACCTTGCAGTTAACAGCCCAGTGGTTATCCTACAGTACCACACCAGGAATACTTCAATATTGTAAATTGAGGCTTGAATATTTTCTTCAGTTCTTCCAGTTTGAGAAACACCAGATTTTTGCACAATCATTAGTACTTTACCTTGTCTTCTTGAGTTGCCCTTTGAAATTTTCTGTTCAGTGCTTTTACTTCGTCTTTTCTTCCATTTGCTTTAGCTAGTCTTCATATAAGAGCTAGTTTCAGAGTCTCTTCAGACATACAATTTGGTCTTTCTTTTCTGTCTTTTTAATGATCTTTTGCTTTCTTCATGTATGATATTCCTGATGTCATCCCACAACTCTTCTAGTCTTCTGTCATTAGTGTCCAATGCATCAAATCCGTTCCTGAATTCATTTAGGACATGCCAAGGTCATATTTTAGCTCTTGTGGACTTGTTTGAATTTTCTTTACCTTCAGCATGAACTTGCATTTGAGCAATTAATGGTCTGTTCACAGGTGGCCCCTGGCTTTGTTTTTTTCTTTTCCTTGGGAATGGGAAAAATAGTTTCATGCACTTGGTGGACGAGCAGTCTCAGAACCTCTGAAACTGCTTCTTGGTGCTTGTGGCCTTGGTGACCCTAAGCACATTGAAGCACACAGTCTTGCTCAGGGGCCAGCATTCACCTGATGTCCCCGATCTGGATGTCCTTGAAGCAAGGGGACAAGTGTATGGACATGTTCTTGTGGCACTTCTCTAAGCAATTGTACTTGTGGATATAGTGGAGGTAGTCTCGGCAGATGATAGTGGTCCTCGGCATCTTCATCTTGGTCACCAAACCAGACAGGATAGGTCCTCAGATGTAGACATTACCAGTGAAAGGGCAGTTTTTGTCAGTGTAGGTGTTCTAATGGCCTAAAGGCTGCCTGGAAAAAAAACCCTGGCTGGTGATACTGAGTTTCTCCATTGTCTCTTTCTACAGATGCAGTCAATTCAATTCCTGTGTATTCTGTCTGTGTAATGTCCAACATGTATAATCTCTGTTTATAGTGCTGAGAAAAGATATTCCCAATGAATAAGTCGTTGGTCTTGCCAATTTTGGTCTTGCGATCTCCAGTATCATTTCTATCACCAAGGCCATATTTTCTAACTATCAATACTTCCTGAGGTAGGCCATCATGCTTGAAAAAGTGGAGGGTCAGTGAAAAAGAGATAGACTCCAATAAAATGGACAACTAGAGTGGCAGCAACAATGGGCTCAAATATAACAACAATTGTGAGGACGGCACAGGACTGAGCAGTGTTTTGTTCTGTTGTGTATGGGGTCAATATGAGTTGGATCCAACTTAATGGCCCCTACCAACAACAACAACAATCCCACAGAAATGGACTGCTTATCCGTTCTTCCTAATCTGTTCTTAGTCTGGATGCTCTGCTGAAACTTGTCCACGACAGTTGATCCTGCTGGCATTTGAAACATCAGTTGCATAGCTTCTAGCATCACAGCAACATGCAACCCACCTGGTACAGCAAACTGACAGACTAGTGGGGACTTAGCTTCTACGTTGTTGTTGTGAAGTGTGGTAAAGTCAGTTCCAACCCACAGCAACACTATATAGGGATTCTGAGGAGCAGCTGGTGGGTTTGAACCACTGACCTTGTGGTTCAAACTGACCTTGCAGTCAAGTGCATAATACTGCAGCATGCATAGATACCATTATTAATTATGCCATATAAATGGCTTATTCTGAATGGGTTTTAAGGCTATAAGGGGGGAAAAAAACCCCACATACTTTGATTCACAAAGGAGACTGAACAATTTTTAACTCCTGCATCAAATGTTTTGAGTTGGTTGACTTCTCTAGTCACACTCAGCCTTGAGTAGATTGTGGTCTCAATCTGCTACGTTATTGCCAAATCCGGCTTCTCAATGTTATCTAATGCTGCCTTCTTTCTCAGAGATCCAAGGCCCCTCCTAAAGCTCAGGTGAGTGCCTTTTTCACATGGGTACATGAAAAGCCAAGTCATCATCTAGCAGAATAAAATAAACTGGTGAAGGAAAGAACCAATCAAACCTCTTTGATCCTGAGACTTAGGGAAAACACTCTGTGAACCTCATAGTTTGCCCATCATAGGGGAGAAAAGGCTTCAATTAAATGGCAAGAGTACTCATTTTTAAGCACTATAAAATGCTAAGATTTTTTTTTAAAACACAGTGCTTAACATTCTGAAGAGTTACAGCAAAGAATATGCTAACCTTAGTATTTATGCACCAAGCTTCTGCCAAGCCATTTGATAATGTACCTTAAAGAAATTCCATGCTTTGTCTCCAAAAGATACCTGCTCCTTCCTCTGCTGATGGCACACATGTTCCCAGGCATGTGAATTTTATAATTTTGAAGATCCATTGAGGGTGTCAGCTTGAAGGTAAAACTCCTACCACAATAACACAGCACCCCATGCTCTTATCTGCTGCTGTTGAATGGCTCCTTTTTTTGTCATGGTATTTTTTCTATATGACTTTGGCTGAATAGTCAGGTCAGTTTCTTTTGGTGGTTGGTGACATTCTGGAATGTGGAATTAACCGCCACCTGCTGGCTCAGTTTCTATTATCCTTACCTATTGTTACAGATTGAATTGTGTCCCCTCAAAATATATGTCAACTTGGCTAGGCCACAAATTTCAGTATTGTATAAATATCCTCTATTTTGTGACTTGATATAATTATTCTATGTCTTGTAAATACTAATCTCTTTGATGTTACTGAGGTAGGATTAGAGGCAGTTGTGATAATGAGGCAAGATACAATATCCAGGATTACATTGGATCTTGATTCTATCTCTTTGAGATGTAAGAGAGATTGAACAAGCAGGCAGAGATCAGAGGGACCTCAGTACCACCAAGAAAAAAGAGCCAGGAGTGGAGTGCACCCTTTGCATACAGGGTCCTTATCCCCTCCTTGGGAACGCTGTACAGGGTCTCCATAAGTTGGAACTGGCTAGAAGGCACTTAACAACAACAACAACAGCATACCCATTGGAAAATTGACGCTGAGACATACGAAGATCTCCAAGGCATGTTGGGCCTATAGATCTTGAAAGGGGACAAAGACTTGCCCCCAGATCTGACACAGAAAGCCTTCCCCTAGACTTGGTGCCTGAATTTGAACTTCTAGCCTCTTAAACTGAGAGAGAGTAAATTTTTTGTTTACTAAAGTCACCATGTGTAGTATTTCTGTTATAATAGCACTAGATATCTAAGACAATAAAAAAACAAAACAAAAAAAACTTCCCCCTCTTCTTTAATAAATCATCATGTCCTTACATTTCTTCCATTAAATCCTGTGATTGGAAGTTTAGCAAAGCAATTGATTCTAGTATTTCAGTATACTAATTTATGGTTCCTTTTAATACAACTATATGAAAGTCTTTGCTTTTACCATAATTATATATTATAGTTAGAAGCCTTCAGAAATGTTGTTAACTATCATTAACACTACTGACTAGTATGCAGTAACATAAGCAGAAACTCAGAGCTGTTTTTTATAAGAAGGAAGAATTAAAGATTAGTTTATGATAGAGGTAAGAAAATACAATGACCATAATTGTGTTAGAATTATAAAACTTCAGAGCTGAAACAAGAACTTACGAGACTATCTGGTTCACCCACAGAGAAATAAGAAATCTGTCTCAAATCACACAATGAGATTGGTAGTAGAGGGGCCTGAATCTGACATTTGATGCCATCAGAAGTCTTCCAATTTTATATGTTGAATGTAGGCTACCACATTTACAACTCAGCTATGGGTAGCCATATTGTATTTTAAAACATATTTTTGAACTTGTAAATCTTTGAGTAATATGTCCTAAATATATAATTGTAATATAAGATTGTAATAGCACTCAAAGGTCTATTTATGTCGATTGCATAAATGATACACTTAAAAAAACATTTATGAATATGTATTATCATTACTAATTGTGCCTTAGATCTCTAATGAATATTGTTTTGTGTGTGTGTGTGTGTATGTGTGTATTTAAATACACAAATTCCTTTTTGAAAGAATGGAGCAAACTGATTCAGGTACAATCAGAGTCTCTCAATCTTTTTTTGTGTGTGTCTATTTCTGGTATCCTCTTTGACCAGAATAGCTTTTTGAAATTAAAAAAGTGTTGCTATCATTCTCTACTTAATGATTATATATTCAGTGACAATTTAAACTTGAAGTAGGAATGTTGAACGGGTTTATTACTTTACCTGTTCTATTTACTTTTCTTCCTATATGTTGAGTTAGATTTGGGGAGTAAAATAGCACTTCTATTCCCTCACAGTTTTGGCACAAAATTTGAAATAAACCTGAAGAGGAAGATTGGAGGGGCAAAGAAGTCATGAGTATTACAGCTGGTGGAGCTCTGTACCCATGGGGAAAAAAACACAGACAACTGAGGGAAAACCTCACCACTTCCACACTTATTCCCTACTAGCCACTATGCAAGGCGCAGAAGATGCAGCAGCAAGTATAGCACAGCCTTGTTCTTTACGAGTTCATAGACAAGGGGACAAATTAGCCTTAAGAAATAATTATGGTATTAGGTATTGAGTGCTATAATAGAGTGAAATATTGTCTAGGACCATAAGGTCTAGAATGGTTAACTATGTCAGGAAGTGACAATATGTACATTGAGGAGTGGAATGAGTCTTTTGAGACTGTCAGTATTGTTAGTGTCTTTAAAGGCTAGAGAGTTTCTGATACTGTGGATGGATGCTATCAACGCTAATATCATTTTGGAAATGTTTCTTTCTTGTAAGTACAAGGTACATAATATATATTGGATGTAGAATGAGGAATAGCATTGCTGATGTCAGACGTATCTTGGCTGATAAAAAAAGAATACTAGAAAGATATTTACTTGTGCCTTGTTGACTGTGCAAAGACTTTTGACTGTGTGGATCATAATAAACTATGGATGACATTGCGAAGAATGGGAATACCAATATATATAATATTTCTGAGGCATGACTGGTGGGTTTGAACCACTGGCCTTGCAGTTAAAATGACCTTGCAGTCCAGTGTTTATCCTACAGCGCCACACCAGGACTCCATGTATAGAAAATCCTCACAACTGGACCCATAAGCAACATCATGATAAAGAAGAAAAGTTTGAAGGTGTCAAGGCTTTCATTTTACTTGGATCCATAATCTTGATGAAAGAAGCAGTCAAGAAATCAAATGACACATTGCATTAGGCAAGCCTGCTACAAAAGATCTCTTAAGTGTTAAAGAGCAAAGATGTCAGTTTGAGTAGTAAGGTATACTTTTAATGGCTTCATATGCATCTCTGAAAGTTGGACAATAAATAAGGAAGACAGAAAAATAATTAGTGCATTTGGATTATGGTGTTTGTAAAGAATATTAAAAATACCATGGACTGCTAGAGAATGAACAAATCTGTGTGGAAAGAAGTACGGCTGGATTGTTCCTTAGGCGCGATGATGGCTAGACTTCATTTCTCATACTTTGAACATGTTGTCAGGAAGGACTGACTAGTCCCTGGTGAAGACTTTCACGCTTGGTAAAGCAGAGAGTCAGCGAAGAAAAAGACCCTCAATGATATGGATTGATACAATGGCAACAACAATGGACTCAAACATAGAATTGTGAGGATGACGAAGGACCAGGCACTGTGAGTTGGAACTGACTCCAGGGCACCTAACAACATGCATTGAATGACTGATAATTTCAGTTTAAGTCAGTTTGTCAATATCCTGAACAATATTCTAATTTAGTCTGACAACTGTTTCATATAATTCACTCTCATATTTTTATTTGCTCTTTTAGACATCAGTTTTGACATCCTTTAAATAAACCCTAATCCTAATGTGGAGTCTTGGTGTGGTGCTGTGGGTTAATGCACTGGACTGTAAAGTTGCTTTGAACTGCAAGGTCAGCGGTTCAAGCTCACCAGCTGCTCCTCAGAAACCCTATACAGGGTCACTATGGGTTGGAACCGACTTGACAGCACTCAAAAACAACAACAGCCTTAATACACGAGTTCTGGTGTGGAACTGTGGATTCATGCGCTGGATTGCAAGGTTGGTTTGAAGCGCAAGGTCGGTTCAAGCTCACCAGCCATTCCTTGGAAACCCTATACAGGGTCACTACGAGTCAGAACTGACTCGACTGCACTTAACAACAACAATTCGTATACTGTTGTTGCTGTTAAGTGCCATCAAACCAGTTCCGACCCTGTATAGGGTTTCCTAGGAGTAGCTGGTGGATTTTGAACCACTAACTTGTGGTTAGCTGTCTGGTGCTTATCCTACAGTGCCACACCAGGATTCCAATCCTAATATGCTATGTCCTAGGAGCTTTGGTGGCGTAGTGGTTACGATTCGGGCTGCTAACCTCAAGGTCAGCAGTTCGAAATTACCAGCTGTTCCTGCAGGAGAAAGATGAGGCTTTCTGCTTCTGTAAAGATTTGCAGCCTCGGAAACCCTATGCAGGGTCACTATGAGTCGGAACCAACTCCACGGTACTTAACAACAACAACATATTTTTATCATCTGTGTTTTGCATTTAAATTATAAGCTTTTAGGGCCTCAGCACAGGAGTGCCTGGCATTTTGTATGCACATTGTACATTTTGAAAATAAACTAGTGTGATCAACTGGAAAGAGCCCATTGGAATCACAACCTAAACTATGTTTTAAGTGACAAGAAATCGTCTAGACTCATGGACTGAATAATTTTTTGACACCAAGTTGCCCTTTTCCCAGCTACCCAATAGTTGCTGTGGCTTTGGAAAATTAAGAAAGGGTTATATCACCTAATTGATGGGTTGTTAGTTCCTTCTATGACTGTGAGTTTATTGATCTCCAGTTTCTGAGTGGATATCACAATGTTGTTGTTAAGTGCCATTGATTCGGTTCTGACCCCTAGCAACCCTGTATAGGGTTTTTGAGGAGTGGCTGGTGAGCTTGAACCGCCAACCCTGAAGTTCAAACCACTTTTGCGGTCCCATGCATTAACCCACTACACCACATCAGGAGTCCAGATATCACAGTACCAGTACATATTTTCAGTGTCCAATATACTGAGTGAGAACTATGAAGAGACATTTGGCTGCTAAATTATTCTGTAAAGTTTTATTTAACCTTATTTGTAGTTAAAAATACTATACATTTCTTACTGAATTGCTTTCTGCTACTGTAATTTTTGTAGTACTTATATTTTCAACTACATAAACAAGTAGGCTTAGATGGCCTAGCTAGGAACCTTATCACCAATTATAATATTGTTTCTATGGAAATATAAATTTTTGAGCTCTACAAATGAACTTCTGAAATACGACCTTTTTGTAGGTTAAGAATTTCCAGTGTTTGCATTTTTATTATTTCTTTTTACCTTCTTTCTTGTTATTTCTCTCCAGCTGCTAGGTCTACTGGTGATCGAGTATGATTATAAACTACCTAGCTATACTTCTTTCCAGGTAGCAGGTACTAAAATAACATGATATAATAGGAAAGGGAGATGATAATAGCCACACATCTTCTGCTTTTCAGCAATGATAGAAAAATAATTGAGGCAATATCTGTGAATACTAGACAGAAGCCTGCTATATAGAAATCTGAATGTCATTATTCTCCCATATGCTGTATGAAGAAGCAAAATGTAAACATCATTATTGTTCATCTTGTTCCTCTTATCCCAGGCTGAGTGGCCTTTTATAGGCCTTTATTCTGAACAATCTAATTGTGAATTTCTTAAATACCTATGGATGGTGGCTCTTATAATCCCATTGCTTTTACACATGAAATGTGTACAGTTTCACTAACCAAGCCTCAATACATTTTTTATTTGTAAATTTACCAGGATGAAAAAGTCTTGTTCAGCTCTGAGGGATATGACTGTTAATACAAGAAACAAGCATTCCTAAAGAGGAAATTGATGGAAGCAGAAATGTTACTGTTTCAGAAATGTTTTGTCATATGAAGAGGTTGGAAACGTGGTGCTGACGGGATGCGCAGTGCTTTCCTGCCTTTCTCCTTCAGTAAATCCAGGCCCACATGACCATGCCCAGGGAATAATAACAAATGCAGGGTATCTAATGTGTTCCATCTGCCTTGCTCTTCCTCTCCAACTAGAAGCAATAGCAAAAGCTCTGGCAACGGCTAGCAAGGAGAAAAATAAAAGCTGAAAGTTCTAATCAAAACTCTAATCAGAAAGATGACAACTGGTGAAGATTATTAAATTTTCTTTGCTCCCTTGATGAATTTAATAAAGAACTAATCAAAGATCATTAGAAGGCTTTTGTGCCTGGCTTGCATTGTAACTGGATTGCAATCTGAATTTGTGTTTTA
This sequence comes from Chrysochloris asiatica, assembly GCF_000296735.1. Classification (NCBI taxonomy): domain Eukaryota; kingdom Metazoa; phylum Chordata; class Mammalia; order Afrosoricida; family Chrysochloridae; genus Chrysochloris; species Chrysochloris asiatica. The sequence goes on along the minus strand of NW_006409804.1, from coordinate 2,856 downwards.
GTAGGTTTCCAGGGTTGTATTGGACATGTAAATATATTAAAAACTATAGATGGTTAGACGTTTTTTTAGTATTTTTAGTTAATGCACAAACCCATGAAAATGTATAAGCTATTTATTGTGCTCATCTACTCTGCCAACTAAAAATATAGAGGATTTTAATTTTGATCTTTAGTAATTAGAATTTAAAAAATTTGTATCAGTGTCTAGCTCAAAATTTTTCTAATGATCTTTGATTAGTTCTTTTCTTAAATTAACAGGAAAATAAAAATGGTATCATTTAATTTCCAGAGCATAAAAATATGTAAATAACTCTGTAACTACCAGAGCCACTAGAAATTTATAGAAAATTATGGTAATATCTGAAGAGGTTTCTCACCCCCGCCCCAGTTCTGAACATTTGCTTAATGTTCCTTGTTTTCAAATGATCTCCTCATAGCCTTCTAACTACATTTTAACTAGTACATTATAGGTACTGAATTTATAGTACCTCATAAACTATGTATTTTGATTTCTGTATTTATGACATCTGTACGCCATCCGTTTCCAGTGCTTGGGTTTTTCATGCCTCAGTGTTGGATTGGTTTAATGTAACCCCTAACTCCATCCACCACATAGCCCTTAGGATTCTTGCAAATTCTCACATTCTCCCATCCTAAAGAGCCCCCAGCTCTTTGAATCTATGCTGTTTAGATTATTGTTTGTCTTATTAGCAAAATACCTCTCTGCTTATTATAAAATTATAATTGTTGTTGTTAAGTGCCTTCAAGTTGGTTCCTACTCATAGTGACCTTGTATAGGGTTTCCAAGGAGTGGTAGCTGGGTTTGAACTGCTGACCTTGTGGTTAATGGCCCAGCAATAGCTCTTACTAATACAAATGAAGCTCAAGATTTGCTTGGAGTATTTTTTTTTTAAGTTATGGTTATATCTTTAATGGGGTACTTCTTAGGTTTCCACCTATTTTATTATCAGGACAAAAAATTTATTCTGAAATTACCTGGATGAATAAAGGAAACAACAGTTTAAAAACATTAAATAAAAACATGAAACTTTTACAATGAGTCCTTTCATCACATTTTGCTAATAAAATTTGATTAATATTGTGCTTAATGTTTAAAGCAAAACTTTATAATTAAGGATCACTCAACATATTGGAAGAAAGTCTGTTTCTATATTTGTCCCTATGTATCTTGTGAGTTAAAATATGTCATAACTATTTCCAAAAATGTACTGCGTATCTTGTAGTTAGCAGCCCAGTGCTAGCGCTTATTCACACAAAAGATGTCATGACTATTTGAAGTTTATAGAAGAACTTCTAAAATGTATGTACTTCTGTGAGTAGTTAAAAAATCTACATATATTAGATGAATCAGGCTCTTTTACCAAGTATTGGTGGAAGCAATTAATGGGAATTTAACACTGAAGTATAACCCTACTCTACTGGTCAATGGGAAAGTGCACAGGAACTCTGAAACTGGATTCTTAACTCTTTATATAACATGTTCAATTTCTAGACAACTTCAAATAAGAAAGCTTCAATTAAAAAAAAAAAAAAACTTTCCAGCTGACTTACAGCACCATCCTACTTACAAGGGTCTAATACTAAAACAGTTAACTCTTAAAGAGATAGCTTATAATTAAAACTCTGGGAACTTCAACTGATGATTTCTATCACATGGTCCTGAGGAAATTTGTTCAATTCTTCATATGACAACTTCGCATCTACTCTTATTTGCTATTTCAGGTGTTCTTCTATCTTCCTATAGATGCAAGTTTTCCTTTGACTTAAGGATACCCTTAAGGTAGTGTAAGTATGCTGGAAGCAAATTCTCTCTGATTTCATGATTCTGGAAATGTCTTTATTTAACCTGTGTTTGTAATGGATATTTTTGCTGGATATAAAATTCTCGGTTGACAGGTTTCTGTTATTTTTTTCTTTTAGTACTTTAAAGAAGTCATTTCATTGTCTTCTGGCTTCCATTGTTTTGATGAGAAGTCAATGATAATTGTTATTCCCTTTTATATAAAGTGCCCTTCTTTTCTCTGGCTGCTTTTAAGACTTTCTTTCTGTTAGATTTCTTTTAAATGTAATGCTTTTATTATTATTATTACTCTCCCTTGCCCTGCACCCCAGGTAACCATCAATCTCATTGATGGTCAGCAGTTTGACTACATTGTGCTTTTCTTCAAATGTGGGAAGTTCTTGGTCATGATTTCTCCAAATTATTTTGCCCCTATATTTTCTTCTTCTAGGATTCAGTTACCTGTATGTTGTTGTTGTTGTTGTTGTTGTCATTATTATGTGCCGTTGAGTCAGTTCTGACCCATAGTGACCCTATATAGGTTTTCCAAGGAGTGGCTGGTGGGTTTGAACTGCCAACCTTGAGATTCAAACTGACCTTGCGGTCTAGTGCATTAACTCACAGCACCACACCAGGACTCCACCTGTATGTTAGGCTGCTTTATATTGTCTCATAGATTTCTGGGATTCCATTCATTTTTGTTCATTATTTTTAATTTCTATTCTTCAGACTGGCTAATTTGCATTGGACTACAAGTTCAGTTTGAATTTCAAGGTTGGCAGTTCAAACCCACAGTCACTCCTCAGAAACCCTGTACAAGGTCACTGTAAGTTAGAACTGATTCTGTGGCACTTAAAAACAATAACATATATATAAAGAGTCAATGAACTGATTTTTTTTTTTAATTAAATAAATGTTTTATTGTGAATTGTGTGATAGTCTACATGGGAGAACATTAGTCTTACATCCATTCTATCATACATCGTTTCATTGGCATAGTTACCATCCCATCCATGCATCCTCACCCAACCAAAGGGTGTGCCCTGCAAGCCTGCC